>NW_027094626.1:0-69291 GCF_029207755.1 Chamaea fasciata
GGTAAGTACAGTCAGCTGCCCAGTGCCTTATGTCAGTTTGTAGGAGGCCTTTGGTCCACCATGGGAAGCCATGCGTCCAGGTTGTGGCAGCTTGCATCTGGAAGTAATCGTGTTCCGTTCGGGATTGTAGGTGGCCGAGGCCTGGTGCCCGGCAGAGGGAGTTGGGCACAAAGGATGGCCTGTTTCCAGAGGAAAGTAACTCAGCTGCCCAGGTGCCTGATGTCAGTTTGTAGGAGGCCTTTGGCCTCCAAGGGAAGCTAGTCTTCCAGTTTGTGGCAGCTTGCATCTGGAAGAAATCGTGTTCCGTTCGGGATTGTAGGTGGCCGAGGCCAGGTGCCCGGCCAAGGGAGTTGGGCACAAATGATGGTCCTGTTTCATGAGGGAAAGTAAAGTCAGCTGCCCAGGTGCCTGATGTCAGTTTGTAGGAGGCCTTTGGGCCCTCTATGGGAAGCCACGCTTCCAGCTTGTGGCAGCTTGCATCTGGAAGAAATCCTGTTCCGTTCGGGATTGTAGGTGGCCCGAGGCCTGGTGCCCGGCAGAGGGGGCTGGGCACAAATTGATGGCCTGTTTCCAGGGGTAAGTAAAGTCAGCTGCCCAGGTGCCTGATGTCAGTTTGTAGGAGGCCTTTGCCATCTATGGGAAGCCACGCTTCCAGCTTGTGGCAGCTTGCATCTGGAGAAGAAATCCTGTTCCGTTCAGGATTGTAGGTGGCCGAGGCCTGGTGCCTGGCAGAGGGGGTTGGGCACAAAGGATGGCGCTGCTGGGGTAAGTAAAGTCAGCTGCCCAGGTGCCTGATGTCCAGTTTGTAGGAGGCCTTTGGCCCTCCAAGGGAAGCTAGTCTTCCTGTTCAAGGCAGCTTGCATCTGGACGAAATCCTCTTCCGTTCCGTTCGGTATTGTAGGTGGCCGAGGCTGGGTGCCCGGCAGAGGGAGTTGGGCACAAAGGATGGCCTGTTTCCAGGGGTAAGTAAATTCAGCTGCCCAGGTGCCTGATGTCAGTTTGTAGGAGGCCTTTGGTCCTCCATGGGAAGCCATGCTTCCAGCTTGTGGCAGCTTGCATCTGGAAGAAATCGTGTTCCGTTCGGGATTGTAGGTGGCCGAGGCCTGGTGACCGGCAGAGGGAGTTGGGCACAAAGGATAGCCTGTTTCCAGGGGTAAGTTAAGTCAGCTGCCCAGGTGCCTGATGTCAGTTTGTAGGAGGCCTTTGGCCCTCTAAGGGAAGCTAGTCTTCCAGTTTGTGGCAGCTTGCATCTGGAAGAAATGCTGTTCCGTTCGGAATTGTAGGTGGCCGAGGCCAGGTGTCCGGCAGAGGGAGTTGGGCACAAAGGATGGCCTGTTTCCAGGGGTAAGTAAAGTCAGCTGCTCAGGTGCCTGATGTCAGTTTGTAGGAGGCATTTGGCCCTCCATGGGGAAGCCAGGTTTCCTTCTTGTGGTAGCTTGCATCTGGAAGAAATCCTGTTCCGTTTGGGATTGTAGGTGGCCGAGGCGAGGTGCCCGGCAGAGGGAGTTGGGCACAAAGGATGGGCCTGTTTCCAGGGGTAAGTAAAGTCAGCTGCCCAGGTGCCTGATGTCAGTTTGTAGGAGGCCTTTGGCCCTCCATGGGAAGCCAGGCTTCCTGCTTGTGGCAGCTTGCATCTGGAAGAAATCCTGTTCCGTTCGGGATTGTAGGTGGCCTAAACTGTGGGCCCGGCAGAGTTAGTTGGGCACAAGGGATGGCCTGTTTCCAGGGGTAAGTAAAGTCAGCTGCCCAGGTGCCTGATGTCAGTTTGTAGGAGGCCTTGGGCCCTCCAAGGGAAGCTAGTCATCCAGTTTGTGGCAGCTTGCATCTGGAAGAAATGCTGTTCCGTTTGGGATTGTAGGTGGCCGACGCCAGGTGCCCGGCAGAGGGAGTTTTGCACACAGGATGTCCTGCTTCCAGGGGTAAGTAATGTCAGCTGCCCAGGTGCCTGATGTCAGTTTGTAGGAGGCCTTTGGCCCTCCATGGGAAGATATTCTTCCTGCTTGTGGTAGCTTGCATCTGGAAGAAATCCTGTTCCGTTCGGGATTGTAGGTGGGCGAGGCCAGGTGCCCGGCTGAGGGAGTTGGGCACAAAGGATGGCGTGTTTCCAGGGATAAGTAAAGTCAGCTGCCCAGGTGCCTGATGTCAGTTTGTAGGAGGCCTTTAGCCCTCCAAGGGAAGCCACGTTTCAAGCTTGTGGCAGCTAGCATCTGGATGAAATCCTGTTCCGTTCGGGATTGTAGGTGGCCGAGGCCTGGTGCCCGGCAGAGCGAGTTGGGCACAAAGGATGGCCTATTTCCAGGGGTAAGTAAAGTCAGCTGCCCAGGTGCCTGATGTCAGTTTGTAGGAGGCCTTTGGCCCTTCAAGGGAAGCTAGTCTTCCTATTCAAGGCAGCTTGCATCTGGACGAAATCCTCTTCCGTTCGATATTGTAGGTGGCCGAGGCTGGGTGCCCGGCAGAGGGAGTTGGGCACAAAGGATGGCCTGTTTCCAGGGGTAAGTACAGTCAGCTGCCCAGGTGCCTGATGTCAGTTTGTAGGAGGCCTTTGGCCCTCCATGGGAAGCCAGGTTTCCTGCTTGTGGCAGCTTGCATCTGGAAGAAATGCTGTTTCGTTCGGGATTGTAGGTGGCCGAGGCCTGGTGCCCGGCTGAGGGAGTTGGGCACAAAGGATGGCCTGTTTCCAGGGGTAAGTAAAGTCAGCTGCCCAGGTGCCTGATGTCAGTTTGTAGGAGGCCTTTGGTCCACCATGGGAAGCCATTCTTCCTGCTTGTGGCAGCTTGCATCTGGAAGAAATCGTGTTCCGTTCGGGATTGTAGGTGGCCGAGGCCTGGTGCCCGGCAGAGGGGGTTGGGCACAAATGATGGCCTGTTTCCAGGGGTAAGTAAAGTCAGCTGCCCAGGTGCCTGATGTCAGTTTGTAGGAGGCCTTTAGCCCTCCAAGGGAAGCCACGTTTCAAGCTTGTGGCAGCTAGCATCTGGAAGAAATCCTGTTCCGTTCGGGATTGTAGGTGGCCGAGGCCTGGTGCCCGGCAGAGCGAGTTGGGCACAAAGGATGGCCTATTTCCAGGGGTAAGTAAAGTCAGCTGCCCAGGTGCCTGATGTCAGTTTGTAGGAGGCCTTTGGCCCTTCAAGGGAAGCTAGTCTTCCTATTCAAGGCAGCTTGCATCTGGACGAAATCCTCTTCCGTTCGGTATTGTAGGTGGCCGAGGCTGGGTGCCCGGCAGAGGGAGTTGGGCACAAAGGATGGCCTGTTTCCAGGGGTAAGTACAGTCAGCTGCCCAGGTGCCTGATGTCAGTTTGTAGGAGGCCTTTGGCCCTCCATGGGAAGCCAGGTTTCCTGCTTGTGGCAGCTTGCATCTGGAAGAAATGCTGTTTCGTTCGGGATTGTAGGTGGCCGAGGCCTGGTGCCCGGCTGAGGGAGTTGGGCACAAAGGATGGCCTGTTTCCAGGGGTAAGTAAAGTCAGCTGCCCAGGTGCCTGATGTCAGTTTGTAGGAGGCCTTTGGCCCTCCAAGGGAAGCTAGTCTTCCAGTTTGTGGCAGCTTGCATCTGGAAGAAATGCTGTTCCGTTCGGGATTGTAGGTGGCCGAGGCCAGGTGCCCGGCAGAGGGAGTTGGGCACAAATGATGGCCTGTTTCATGAGGAAAGTAAAGTCAGCTGCCCAGGTGCCTGATGTCAGTTTGTAGGAGGCCTTTGGCCCTCTATGGGAAGCCACGCTTCCAGCTTGTGGCAGCTTGCATCTGGAAGAAATCCTGTTCCGTTCGGGATTGTAGGTGGCCGAGGCCTGGTGCCCGGCAGAGGGGGTTGGGCACAAATGATGGCCTGTTTCCAGGGGTAAGTAAAGTCAGCTGCCCAGGTGCCTGATGTCAGTTTGTAGGAGGCCTTTGGCCCTCCAAGGGAAGCTAGTCTTCCAGTTTGTGGCAGCTTGCATCTGGAAGAAATGCTGTTCCGTTCGGGATTGTAGGTGGCCGAGGCCAGGTGCCCGGCAGAGGGAGTTGGGCACAAATGATGGCCTGTTTCATGAGGAAAGTAAAGTCAGCTGCCCAGGTGCCTGATGTCAGTTTGTAGGAGGCCTTTGGCCCTCTATGGGAAGCCACGCTTCCAGCTTGTGGCAGCTTGCATCTGGAAGAAATCCTCTTCCGTTCGGTATTGTAGGTGGCCTAGACTGTGGGCCCGGCAGAGCGAGTTGGGCACAAAGGATGGCCTGTTTCCAAGGGTAAGTAAAGTCAGCTGCCCAGGTGCCTGATGTCAGTTTGTAGGAGGCCTTTGGCCCTCCAAGGGAAGCCAATCATCCAGTTTGTGGCAGCTTGCATCTGGAAGAAATGCTGTTCCGTTCGGGATTGTAGGTTGACGGAGCTGGGTGCCCGGCAGAGGGAGTTGGGCAAAAAGGATGGCCTGTTTCCAGGGGTAAGTACAGTCAGCTGCCCAGGTGCCTGATGTCAGTTTGTAGGAGGCCTTTGGCCCTCCAAGGGAAGCAATGCGTCCAGCTTGTGGCAGCTTGCATCTGGAAGTAATCGTGTTCGGTTCAGGATTGTAGGTGGCCGAGGCCTGGTGCCCGGCAGAGGGAGTTGGCCACAAATGATGGCCTGTTTCCAGGGGTAAGTAAAGTCAGCTGCCCAGGTGCCTGATGTCAGTTTGTAGGAGGCCTTTGGCCCACCAAGGGAAGCTAGTCTTCCAGTTTGTGGCAGCTTGCATCTGGAAGAAATGCTGTTCCGTTCGGGATGGTAGGTGGCCGAGGCCTGGTGCCCGGCAGAGGGAGTTGGGCACAATGGATGGCCTGTTTCCAGGGGTAAGTAAAGTCAGCTGCCCAGGTGCCTGATGTCAGTTTGTAGGAGGCCTTTGGCCCTCCAAGGGAAGCTAGTCTTCCTGTTCAAGGCAGCTTGCATCTGGACGAAATCCTCTTCCGTTCGGTATTTTAGGTGGCCGAGGCTGGGTGCCCGGCAGAGGGAGTTGGGCACAAAGGATGGCCTGTTTCCAGGGGTAAGTAAATTCAGCTGCCCAGGTGCCTGATGTCAGTTTGTAGGAGGCCTTTGGTCCTCCATGGGAAGCCATGCTTCCAGCTTGTGGCAGCTTGCATCTGGAAGAAATCGTGTTCCGTTCGGGATTGTAGGTGGCCGAGGCCTGGTGACCGGCAGAGGGAGTTGGGCACAAAGGATGGCCTGTTTCCAGGGGTAAGTTAAGTCAGCTGCCCAGGTGCCTGATGTCAGTTTGTAGGAGGCCTTTGGCCCTCTAAGGGAAGCTAGTCTTCCAGTTTGTGGCAGCTTGCATCTGGAAGAAATGCTGTTCCGTTCGGAATTGTAGGTGGCCGAGGCCAGGTGTCCGGCAGAGGGAGTTGGGCACAAAGGATGGCCTGTTTCCAGGGGTAAGTAAAGTCAGCTGCTCAGGTGCCTGATGTCAGTTTGTAGGAGGCATTTGGCCCTCCATGGGAAGCCAGGTTTCCTTCTTGTGGTAGCTTGCATCTGGAAGAAATCCTGTCCTGTTTGGGATTGTAGGTGGCCGAGGCGAGGTGCCCGGCAGAGGGAGTTGGGCACAAAGGATGGCCTGTTTCCAGGGGTAAGTAAAGTCAGCTGCCCAGGTGCCTGATGTCAGTTTGTAGGAGGCCTTTGGCCCTCCATGGGAAGCCTGGCTTCCTGCTTGTGGCAGCTTGCATCTGGAAGAAATCCTGTTCCGTTCGGGATTGTAGGTGGCCTAAACTGTGGGCCCGGCAGAGTTAGTTGGGCACAAGGGATGGCCTGTTTCCAGGGGTAAGTAAAGTCAGCTGCCCAGGTGCCTGATGTCAGTTTGTAGGAGGCCTTGGGCCCTCCAAGGGAAGCTAGTCATCCAGTTTGTGGCAGCTTGCATCTGGAAGAAATGCTGTTCCGTTTGGGATTGTAGGTGGCCGACGCCAGGTGCCCGGCAGAGGGAGTTTTGCACACAGGATGTCCTGCTTCCAGGGGTAAGTAATGTCAGCTGCCCAGGTGCCTGATGTCAGTTTGTAGGAGGCCTTTGGCCCTCCATGGGAAGATATTCTTCCTGCTTGTGGTAGCTTGCATCTGGAAGAAATCCTGTTCCGTTCGGGATTGTAGGTGGGCGAGGCCAGGTGCCCGGCTGAGGGAGTTGGGCACAAAGGATGGCATGTTTCCAGGGATAAGTAAAGTCAGCTGCCCAGGTGCCTGATGTCAGTTTGTAGGAGGCCTTTAGCCCTCCAAGGGAAGCCACGTTTCAAGCTTGTGGCAGCTAGCATCTGGAAGAAATCCTGTTCCGTTCGGGATTGTAGGTGGCCGAGGCCTGGTGCCCGGCAGAGCGAGTTGGGCACAAAGGATGGCCTATTTCCAGGGGTAAGTAAAGTCAGCTGCCCAGGTGCCTGATGTCAGTTTGTAGGAGGCCTTTGGCCCTTCAAGGGAAGCTAGTCTTCCTATTCAAGGCAGCTTGCATCTGGACGAAATCCTCTTCCGTTCGGTATTGTAGGTGGCCGAGGCTGGGTGCCCGGCAGAGGGAGTTGGGCACAAAGGATGGCCTGTTTCCAGGGGTAAGTACAGTCAGCTGCCAGGTGCCTGATGTCAGTTTGTAGGAGGCCTTTGGCCTTGCAAGGGAAGCCAGGTTTCCTGCTTGTGGCAGCTTGCATCTGGAAGAAATGCTGTTTCGTTCGGGATTGTAGGTGGCCGAGGCCTGGTGCCCGGCTGAGGGAGTTGGGCACAAAGGATGGCCTGTTTCCAGGGGTAAGTAAAGTCAGCTGCCCAGGTGCCTGATGTCAGTTTGTAGGAGGCCTTTGGTCCACCATGGGAAGCCATTCTTCCTGCTTGTGGCAGCTTGCATCTGGAAGAAATCGTGTTCCGTTCGGGATTGTAGGTGGCCGAGGCCTGGTGCCCGGCAGAGGGGGTTGGGCACAAATGATGGCCTGTTTCCAGGGGTAAGTAAAGTCAGCTGCCCAGGTGCCTGATGTCAGTTTGTAGGAGGCCTTTGGCCCTCCAAGGGAAGCTAGTCTTCCAGTTTGTGGCAGCTTGCATCTGGAAGAAATGCTGTTCCGTTCGGGATTGTAGGTGGCCGAGGCCAGGTGCCCGGCAGAGGGAGTTGGGCACAAATGATGGCCTGTTTCATGAGGAAAGTAAAGTCAGCTGCCCAGGTGCCTGATGTCAGTTTGTAGGAGGCCTTTGGCCCTCTATGGGAAGCCACGCTTCCAGCTTGTGGCAGCTTGCATCTGGAAGAAATCCTGTTCCGTTCGGGATTGTAGGTGGCCGAGGCGAGGTGCCCGGCAGAGCGAGTTGGGCACAAAGGATGGGCTGTTTCCAGGGGTAAATAAAGTCAGCTGCCCAGGTGCCTGATGTCAGTTTGTAGGAGGCCTTTGGCCCTCCAAGGGAAGCTAGTCTTCCTGTTCAAGGCAGCTTGCATCTGGAAGAAATCCTCTTCCCTTCGGTATTGTAGGTGGCCTAAACTGTGGGCCCGGCAGAGCGAGTTGGGCACAAAGGATGGCCTGTTTCCAAGGGTAAGTAAAGTCAGCTGCCCAGGTGCCTGATGTCAGTTTGTAGGAGGCCTTTGGCCCTCCAAGGGAAGCCAATCATCCAGTTTGTGGCAGCTTGCATCTGGAAGAAATGCTGTTCCGTTCGGGATTGTAGGTGGACGGAGCTGGGTGCCCGGCAGAGGGAGTTGGGCAAAAAGGATGGCCTGTTTCCAGGGGTAAGTACAGTCAGCTGCCCAGGTGCCTGATGTCAGTTTGTAGGAGGCCTTTGGTCCACCATGGGAAGCCATGCGTCCAGCTTGTGGCAGCTTGCATCTGGAAGTAATCGTGTTCCGTTCGGGATTGTAGGTGGCCGAGGCCTGGTGCCCGGCAGAGGGAGTTGGGCACAAATGATGGCCTGTTTCCAGGGGTAAGTAAAGTCAGCTGCCCAGGTGCCTGATGTCAGTTTGTAGGAGGCCTTTGGCCCTCCAAGGGAAGCTAGTCTTCCAGTTTGTGGCAGCTTGCATCTGGAAGAAATGCTGTTCCGTTCGGGATTGTAGGTGGCCGAGGCCTGGTGCCCGGCAGAGGGAGTTGGGCACAATGGATGGCCTGTTTCCAGGGGTAAGTAAAGTCAGCTGCCCAGGTGCCTGATGTCAGTTTGTAGGAGGCCTTTGGCCCTCTATGGGAAGCCACGCTTCCAGCTTGTGGCAGCTTGCATCTGGAAGAAATCCTGTTCCGTTCGGGATTGTAGGTGGCCGAGGCCTGGTGCCCGGCAGAGGGGGCTGGGCACAAATGATGGCCTGTTTCCAGGGGTAAGTAAAGTCAGCTGCCCAGGTGCCTGATGTCAGTTTGTAGGAGGCCTTTGCCATCTATGGGAAGCCACGTTTCCTGCTTGTGGCAGCTTGCATCTGGAAGAAATCCTGTTCCGTTCGGGATTGTAGGTGGCCGAGGCCTGGTGCCTGGCAGAGGGGGTTGGGCACAAAGGATGGGCTGCTCTGGGGTAAGTAAAGTCAGCTGCCCAGGTGCCTGATGTCAGTTTGTAGGAGGCCTTTGGCCCTCCAAGGGAAGCTAGTCTTCCTGTTCAAGGCAGCTTGCATCTGGAAGAACTCCTGTTCCGTTCGGGATTGTAGGTGGCCTAAACTGTGGGCCCGGCAGAATTAGTTGGGCACAAGGGATGGCCTGTTTCCAGGGGTAAGTAAAGTCAGCTGCCCAGGTGCCTGATGTCAGTTTGTAGGAGGCCTTGGGCCCTCCAAGGGAAGCTAGTCATCCAGTTTGTGGCAGCTTGCAACTGGAAGAAATGCTGTTCCATTTGGGATTGTAGGTGGCCGACGCCAGGTGCCCGGCAGAGGGAGTTTTGCACACAGGATGTCCTGCTTCCAGGGGTAAGTAATGTCAGCTGCCCAGGTGCCTGATGTCAGTTTGTAGGAGGCCTTTGGCCCTCCAAGGGAAGCCACGTTTCAAGCTTGTGGCAGCTAGCATCTGGAAGAAATCCTGTTCCGTTCGGGATTGTAGGTGGCCGAGGCCTGGTGCCCGGCAGAGCGAGTTGGGCACAAATGATGGCCTGTTTCATGAGTAAAGTAAAGTCAGCTGCCCAGGTGCCTGATGTCAGTTTGTAGGAGGCCTTTGGCCCTCTATGGGAAGCCACGCTTCCAGCTTGTGGCAGCTTGCATCTGGAAGAAATCCTGTTCCGTTCGGGATTGTAGGTGGCCGAGGCCTGGTGCCCGGCAGAGCGAGTTGGGCACAAAGGATGGGCTGTTTCCAGGGGTAAGTAAAGTCAGCTGCCCAGGTGCCTGATGTCAGTTTGTAGGAGGCCTTTGGCCCTCCAAGGGAAGCTAGTCTTCCTGTTCAAGGCAGCTTGCATCTGGAAGAAATCCTGTTCCGTTCGGGATTGTAGGTGGCCTAAACTGTGGGCCCGGCAGAGCGAGTTGGGCACAAAGGATGGCCTGTTTCCAAGGGTAAGTAAAGTCAGCTGCCCAGGTGCCTGATGTCAGTTTGTAGGAGGCCTTTGGCCCTCCAAGGGAAGCCAATCTTCCAGTTTGTGGCAGCTTGCATCTGGAAGAAATGCTGTTCCGTTCGGGATTGTAGGTGGACGGAGCTGGGTGCCCGGCAGAGGGAGTTGGGCACAAAGGATGGCCTGTTTCCAGGGGTAAGTACAGTCAGCTGCCCAGGTGCCTGATGTCAGTTTGTAGGAGGCCTTTGGCCCTCCAAGGGAAGCCAATCTTCCAGTTTGTGGCAGCTTGCATCTGGAAGAAATGCTGTTCCGTTCGGGATTGTAGGTGGCTGGAGCTGGGTGCCCGGCAGAGGGAGTTGGGCACAAAGGATGGCCTGTTTCCAGGGGTAAGTACAGTCAGCTGCCCAGGTGCCTGATGTCAGTTTGTAGGAGGCCTTTGGCCCTCCAAGGGAAGCAATGCGTCCAGCTTGTGGCAGCTTGCATCTGGAAGTAATCGTGTTCGGTTCAGGATTGTAGGTGCCCGAGGCCTGGTGCCCGGCAGAGGGAGTTGGCCACAAATGATGGCCTGTTTCCAGGGGTAAGTAAAGTCAGCTGCCCAGGTGCCTGATGTCAGTTTGTAGGAGGCCTTTGGCCCACCAAGGGAAGCTAATCTTCCAGTTTGTGGCAGCTTGCATCTGGAAGAAATGCTGTTCCGTTCGGGATTGTAGGTGGCCGAGGCCTGGTGCCCGGCAGAGGGAGTTGGGCACAATGGATGGCCTGTTTCCAGGGGTAAGTAAAGTCAGCTGCCCAGGTGCCTGATGTCAGTTTGTAGGAGGCCTTTGGCCCTCCAAGGGAAGCTAGTCTTCCTGTTCAAGGCAGCTTGCATCTGGACGAAATCCTCTTCCGTTCGGTATTGTAGGTGGCCGAGGCTGGGTGCCCGGCAGAGGGAGTTGGGCACAAAGGATGGCCTGTTTCCAGGGGTAAGTAAATTCAGCTGCCCAGGTGCCTGATGTCAGTTTGTAGGAGGCCTTTGGTCCTCCATGGGAAGCCATGCTTCCAGCTTGTGGCAGCTTGCATCTGGAAGAAATCGTGTTCCGTTCGGGATTGTAGGTGGCCGAGGCCTGGTGACCGGCAGAGGGAGTTGGGCACAAAGGATGGCCTGTTTCCAGGGGTAAGTTAAGTCAGCTGCCCAGGTGCCTGATGTCAGTTTGTAGGAGGCCTTTGGCCCTCTAAGGGAAGCTAGTCTTCCAGTTTGTGGCAGCTTGCATCTGGAAGAAATGCTGTTCCGTTCGGAATTGTAGGTGGCCGAGGCCAGGTGTCCGGCAGAGGGAGTTGGGCACAAAGGATGGCCTGTTTCCAGGGGTAAGTAAAGTCAGCTGCTCAGGTGCCTGATGTCAGTTTGTAGGAGGCATTTGGCCCTCCATGGGAAGCCAGGTTTCCTTCTTGTGGTAGCTTGCATCTGGAAGAAATCCTGTTCCGTTTGGGATTGTAGGTGGCCGAGGCGAGGTGCCCGGCAGAGGGAGTTGGGCACAAAGGATGGCCTGTTTCCAGGGGTAAGTAAAGTCAGCTGCCCAGGTGCCTGATGTCAGTTTGTAGGAGGCCTTTGGCCCTCCATGGGAAGCCTGGCTTCCTGCTTGTGGCAGCTTGCATCTGGAAGAAATCCTGTTCCGTTCGGGATTGTAGGTGGCCTAAACTGTGGGCCCGGCAGAGTTAGTTGGGCACAAGGGATGGCCTGTTTCCAGGGGTAAGTAAAGTCAGCTGCCCAGGTGCCTGATGTCAGTTTGTAGGAGGCCTTGGGCCCTCCAAGGGAAGCTAGTCATCCAGTTTGTGGCAGCTTGCATCTGGAAGAAATGCTGTTCCGTTTGGGATTGTAGGTGGCCGACGCCAGGTGCCCGGCAGAGGGAGTTTTGCACACAGGATGTCCTGCTTCCAGGGGTAAGTAATGTCAGCTGCCCAGGTGCCTGATGTCAGTTTGTAGGAGGCCTTTGGCCCTCCATGGGAAGATATTCTTCCTGCTTGTGGTAGCTTGCATCTGGAAGAAATCCTGTTCCGTTCGGGATTGTAGGTGGGCGAGGCCAGGTGCCCGGCTGAGGGAGTTGGGCACAAAGGATGGCATGTTTCCAGGGATAAGTAAAGTCAGCTGCCCAGGTGCCTGATGTCAGTTTGTAGGAGGCCTTTAGCCCTCCAAGGGAAGCCACGTTTCAAGCTTGTGGCAGCTAGCATCTGGAAGAAATCCTGTTCCGTTCGGGATTGTAGGTGGCCGAGGCCTGGTGCCCGGCAGAGCGAGTTGGGCACAAAGGATGGCCTATTTCCAGGGGTAAGTAAAGTCAGCTGCCCAGGTGCCTGATGTCAGTTTGTAGGAGGCCTTTGGCCCTTCAAGGGAAGCTAGTCTTCCTATTCAAGGCAGCTTGCATCTGGACGAAATCCTCTTCCGTTCGGTATTGTAGGTGGCCGAGGCTGGGTGCCCGGCAGAGGGAGTTGGGCACAAAGGATGGCCTGTTTCCAGGGGTAAGTACAGTCAGCTGCCCAGGTGCCTGATGTCAGTTTGTAGGAGGCCTTTGGCCTTGCAAGGGAAGCCAGGTTTCCTGCTTGTGGCAGCTTGCATCTGGAAGAAATGCTGTTTCGTTCGGGATTGTAGGTGGCCGAGGCCTGGTGCCCGGCTGAGGGAGTTGGGCACAAAGGATGGCCTGTTTCCAGGGGTAAGTAAAGTCAGCTGCCCAGGTGCCTGATGTCAGTTTGTAGGAGGCCTTTGGTCCACCATGGGAAGCCATTCTTCCTGCTTGTGGCAGCTTGCATCTGGAAGAAATCGTGTTCCGTTCGGGATTGTAGGTGGCCGAGGCCTGGTGCCCGGCAGAGGGGGTTGGGCACAAATGATGGCCTGTTTCCAGGGGTAAGTAAAGTCAGCTGCCCAGGTGCCTGATGTCAGTTTGTAGGAGGCCTTTGGCCCTCCAAGGGAAGCTAGTCTTCCAGTTTGTGGCAGCTTGCATCTGGAAGAAATGCTGTTCCGTTCGGGATTGTAGGTGGCCGAGGCCAGGTGCCCGGCAGAGGGAGTTGGGCACAAATGATGGCCTGTTTCATGAGGAAAGTAAAGTCAGCTGCCCAGGTGCCTGATGTCAGTTTGTAGGAGGCCTTTGGCCCTCTATGGGAAGCCACGCTTCCAGCTTGTGGCAGCTTGCATCTGGAAGAAATCCTGTTCCGTTCGGGATTGTAGGTGGCCGAGGCCTGGTGCCCGGCAGAGCGAGTTGGGCACAAAGGATGGGCTGTTTCCAGGGGTAAATAAAGTCAGCTGCCCAGGTGCCTGATGTCAGTTTGTAGGAGGCCTTTGGCCCTCCAAGGGAAGCTAGTCTTCCTGTTCAAGGCAGCTTGCATCTGGAAGAAATCCTCTTCCCTTCGGTATTGTAGGTGGCCTAAACTGTGGGCCCGGCAGAGCGAGTTGGGCACAAAGGATGGCCTGTTTCCAAGGGTAAGTAAAGTCAGCTGCCCAGGTGCCTGATGTCAGTTTGTAGGAGGCCTTTGGCCCTCCAAGGGAAGCCAATCATCCAGTTTGTGGCAGCTTGCATCTGGAAGAAATGCTGTTCCGTTCGGGATTGTAGGTGGACGGAGCTGGGTGCCCGGCAGAGGGAGTTTGGCAAAAAGGATGGCCTGTTTCCAGGGGTAAGTACAGTCAGCTGCCCAGGTGCCTGATGTCAGTTTGTAGGAGGCCTTTGGTCCACCATGGGAAGCCATGCGTCCAGCTTGTGGCAGCTTGCATCTGGAAGTAATCGTGTTCCGTTCGGGATTGTAGGTGGCCGAGGCCTGGTGCCCGGCAGAGGGAGTTGGGCACAAATGATGGCCTGTTTCCAGGGGTAAGTAAAGTCAGCTGCCCAGGTGCCTGATGTCAGTTTGTAGGAGGCCTTTGGCCCTCCAAGGGAAGCTAGTCTTCCAGTTTGTGGCAGCTTGCATCTGGAAGAAATGCTGTTCCGTTCGGGATTGTAGGTGGCCGAGGCCTGGTGCCCGGCAGAGGGAGTTGGGCACAATGGATGGCCTGTTTCCAGGGGTAAGTAAAGTCAGCTGCCCAGGTGCCTGATGTCAGTTTGTAGGAGGCCTTTGGCCCTCTATGGGAAGCCACGCTTCCAGCTTGTGGCAGCTTGCATCTGGAAGAAATCCTGTTCCGTTCGGGATTGTAGGTGGCCGAGGCCTGGTGCCCGGCAGAGGGGGCTGGGCACAAATGATGGCCTGTTTCCAGGGGTAAGTAAAGTCAGCTGCCCAGGTGCCTGATGTCAGTTTGTAGGAGGCCTTTGCCATCTATGGGAAGCCACGTTTCCTGCTTGTGGCAGCTTGCATCTGGAAGAAATCCTGTTCCGTTCGGGATTGTAGGTGGCCGAGGCCTGGTGCCTGGCAGAGGGGGTTGGGCACAAAGGATGGGCTGCTCTGGGGTAAGTAAAGTCAGCTGCCCAGGTGCCTGATGTCAGTTTGTAGGAGGCCTTTGGCCCTCCAAGGGAAGCTAGTCTTCCTGTTCAAGGCAGCTTGCATCTGGAAGAACTCCTGTTCCGTTCGGGATTGTAGGTGGCCTAAACTGTGGGCCCGGCAGAATTAGTTGGGCACAAGGGATGGCCTGTTTCCAGGGGTAAGTAAAGTCAGCTGCCCAGGTGCCTGATGTCAGTTTGTAGGAGGCCTTGGGCCCTCCAAGGGAAGCTAGTCATCCAGTTTGTGGCAGCTTGCAACTGGAAGAAATGCTGTTCCATTTGGGATTGTAGGTGGCTGACGCCAGGTGCCCGGCAGAGGGAGTTTTGCACACAGGATGTCCTGCTTCCAGGGGTAAGTAATGTCAGCTGCCCAGGTGCCTGATGTCAGTTTGTAGGAGGCCTTTGGCCCTCCAAGGGAAGCCACGTTTCAAGCTTGTGGCAGCTAGCATCTGGAAGAAATCCTGTTCCGTTCGGGATTGTAGGTGGCCGAGGCCTGGTGCCCGGCAGAGCGAGTTGGGCACAAATGATGGCCTGTTTCATGAGTAAAGTAAAGTCAGCTGCCCAGGTGCCTGATGTCAGTTTGTAGGAGGCCTTTGGCCCTCTATGGGAAGCCACGCTTCCAGCTTGTGGCAGCTTGCATCTGGAAGAAATCCTTTTCCGTTCGGGATTGTAGGTGGCCGAGGCCTGGTGCCCGGCAGAGCGAGTTGGGCACAAAGGATGGGCTGTTTCCAGGGGTAAGTAAAGTCAGCTGCCCAGGTGCCTGATGTCAGTTTGTAGGAGGCCTTTGGCCCTCCAAGGGAAGCTAGTCTTCCTGTTCAAGGCAGCTTGCATCTGGAAGAAATCCTGTTCCGTTCGGGATTGTAGGTGGCCTAAACTGTGGGCCCGGCAGAGGGAGTTGGGCACAAAGGATGGCCTGTTTCCAAGGGTAAGTAAAGTCAGCTGCCCAGGTGCCTGATGTCAGTTTGTAGGAGGCCTTTGGCCCTCCAAGGGAAGCCAATCTTCCAGTTTGTGGCAGCTTGCATCTGGAAGAAATGCTGTTCCGTTCGGGATTGTAGGTGGACGGAGCTGGGTGCCCGGCAGAGGGAGTTGGGCACAAAGGATGGCCTGTTTCCAGGGGTAAGTACAGTCAGCTGCCCAGGTGCCTGATGTCAGTTTGTAGGAGGCCTTTGGCCCTCCAAGGGAAGCCAATCTTCCAGTTTGTGGCAGCTTGCATCTGGAAGAAATGCTGTTCCGTTCGGGATTGTAGGTGGCTGGAGCTGGGTGCCCGGCAGAGGGAGTTGGGCACAAAGGATGGCCTCTTTCCAGGGGTAAGTAAAGTCAGCTGCCCAGGTGCCTGATGTCAGTTTGTAGGAGGCCTTTGGCCCTCCATGGGAAGCCAGGTTTCCTGCTTGTGGCAGCTTGCATCTGGAAGAAATGCTGTTCCGTTAAGGATTGTAGGTGGCCGAGGCCTGGTGCCCGGCAGAGAGAGTGGGGCACAAAGGATGGTCTGTTTCCAGGGGTAAGTAAAGTCAGCTGCCCAGGTGCCTGATGTCAGTTTGTAGGAGGCCTTTGGCCCTCCATGGGAAGCCATGCTTCCAGCTTGTGGCAGCTTGCATCTGGAAGAAATCGTGTTCCGTTCGGGATTGTAGGTGGCCGAGGCCAGGTGCCCGGCAGAGGGAGTTGGGCACAAAGGATGGCCTGTTTCCAGGGGTAAGTAAAGTCAGCTGCCCAGGTGCCTGATGTCAGTTTGTAGGAGGCCTTTGGCCCTCCAAGGGAAGCTAGTCTTCCAGTTTGTGGCAGCTTGCATCTGGAAGAAATGCTGTTCCGTTCGGAATTGTAGGTGGCCAAGGCCAGGTGTCCGGCAGAGGGAGTTGGGCACAAAGGATGGCCTGTTTCCAGGGGTAAGTAAAGTCAGCTGCTCAGGTGCCTGATGTCAGTTTGTAGGAGGCATTTGGCCCTCCATGGGAAGCCAGGTTTCCTTCTTGTGGTAGCTTGCATCTGGAAGAAATCCTGTTCCGTTTGGGATTGTAGGTGGCCGAGGTGAGGTGCCCGGCAGAGGGAGTTGGGCACAAAGGATGGCCTGTTTCCAGGGGTAAGTAAAGTCAGCTGCCCAGGTGCCTGATGTCAGTTTGTAGGAGGCCTTTGGCCCACCATGGGAAGCCAGGCTTCCTGCTTGTGGCAGCTTGCATCTGGAAGAAATCCTGTTCCGTTCGGGATTGTAGGTGGCCTAAACTGTGGGCCCGGCAGAGGGAGTTGGGCACAAAGGATGGCCTGTTTCCAAGGGTAAGTAAAGTCAGCTGCCCAGGTGCCTGATGTCAGTTTGTAGGAGGCCTTTGGCCCTCCAAGGGAAGCCAATCTTCCAGTTTGTGGCAGCTTGCATCTGGAAGAAATGCTGTTCCGTTCGGGATTGTAGGTGGACGGAGCTGGGTGCCCGGCAGAGGGAGTTGGGCACAAAGGATGGCCTGTTTCCAGGGGTAAGTACAGTCAGCTGCCCAGGTGCCTGATGTCAGTTTGTAGGAGGCCTTTGGCCCTCCATGGGAAGCCAGGTTTCCTGCTTGTGGCAGCTTGCATCTGGAAGAAATGCTGTTCCGTTCGGGATTGTAGGTGGCCGAGGCCTGGTGCCCGGCAGAGAGAGTGGGGCACAAAGGATGGCCTGTTTCCAGGGGTAAGTAAAGTCAGCTGCCCAGGTGCCTGATGTCAGTTTGTAGGAGGCCTTTGGTCCTCCATGGGAAGCCATGCTTCCAGCTTGTGGCAGCTTGCATCTGGAAGAAATCCTGTTCCGTTCGGGATTGTAGGTGGCCGAGGCCTGGTGACCGGCAGAGGGAGTTGGGCACAAAGGATGGCCTGTTTCCAGGGGTAAGTAAAGTCAGCTGCCCAGGTGCCTGATGTCAGTTTGTAGGAGGCCTTTGGCCCTCTATGGGAAGCAACGCTTCCAGCTTGTGGCTGCTTGCATCTGGAAGAAATCCTGTTCCGTTCGGGATTGTAGGTGGCCGAGGCCTGGTGCCCGGCAGAGGGGGCTGGGCACAAATGATGGCCTGTTTCCAGGGGTAAGTAAAGTCAGCTGCCCAGGTGCCTGATGTCAGTTTGTAGGAGGCCTTTGCCATCTATGGGAAGCCACGCTTCCAGCTTGTGGCAGCTTGCATCTGGAAGAAATCCTGTTCCGTTCGGGATTGTAGGTGGCCGAGGCCTGGTGCCTGGCAGGGGGGGTTGGGCACAAAGGATGGCCTGTTTCCAGGGGTAAGTAAAGTCAGCTACCCAGGTGCCTGATGTCAGTTTGTAGGAGGCCTTTAGCCCTCCAAGTGAAGCCACGTTTCCAGATTGTGGCAGCTTGCATCTGGAAGAACTCCTGTTCCGTTCGGGATTTTAGGTGGCAGAAGCTGTGGGCCTGTGTTGGGGGTTGGTTTTGTTCCTTCTTTCTCTTGGGAATTTTTTCCCCACGGGTTGCCAAGGGGACCGGGTGTTGGATACTTGAGAGTGCTTGGCTGAAACAAAGAGATGGACAAAAGGTGGAAGGGGGAGATAACGCAGGTAAAAGACACAGCTTGAGGCAGCTGCGGGCTTTTCTGCTTCCGGCGTTCGGGAGACGTGTGTCGGCCGCTCCTCGAGGATCTCAGCCGCCGCAAAGCCCACCGAGCAGAAGCTGGGCCGCCGCTATTCTGCCTCGCCTTCGACCTTCTTCGGCGCTGCTCCTCTTGCTGCAGCGTGACCCAGCACTCCCTGCGCTGCCGGGACATCCTGCCCCTGCCTGCCGGGACACCCTGCCATCCCAGCTACCAGCCCGGGACTTTTCCACTGTTCCAGCTTGGTGCTCTGAGGATCCTGCAGGGACACCGAAACCAAACTGCCCTGGGTTTTGTGAAACAAAGCCCTCAAGGTTCTTGGTGCTGTTGTCGTTTGTCATTAATGCTGTAGTTGTTTGGTGGGGGGGGAGTTGTTTTTTTTTTTTTTTTGTGTTTGTTTGCTTTGTATTACATACTAGTAAAGAACTGCTATTCCTATTTCCCAAATCTTTGCCAAAGAGCCTCTGATTGTAATTTTACCTAGCAGATACCTGTCTTCCTAAACCAAGACAGATTTTGGCGCCCAAGTGTGGGGCTTGAGGGCACTGAGAAAAGAAAAGGGAAGAGAAATAGCAGTTCTTAACTAACCTAGTACTTTCTTTTGTGTGCGTTGGATATAAAAACCTCATTAGGCTGCATCATGTGGTCTAACTTAGCCTGGTTTGGGTGGCATGTGGTTGTGGCTGTATTCCTTCCATTTGCAGGCCCTTATCTAAACATGGGCCCTATAACTAAGGCTACTGTGACTGTCATCCAGTTTATTTTATGGCTTAATAAGGTGAAGAACTCATGGATTTTTAATTTCCTCTGGAAGGCAGGCACATGGATTCAGGGCTATCGTACACTAACTGTGTGTTTTTGGAGTTACTTTAACAATGGTACCTACTGTGAGGAAATGACACCGGGGGAAGTTTCTTTTTCCCAACCCTTTACCCATCTCTTTGGGTCTGCCCCACCAGTTTTTGAAGGGTTTAAATCCTCTCTGAATGCTAATGATATCATACAATGGCTGGTGCTGCTAATATGCGTATTCTGTTTAGCATTCAGAGATAAGGGAAGATTGACCTGGATAACCACCCTGATACCTACCCCACAGAATAGGGATGATACCCCAGAGCCTGACTCTGCCCCACAGCCTGCCTCAGAAAGGACCCACCCGGATTGGGTTGAGGCTCTGGTAAAAGAGATACATGAGATGGGCCAGATGCTGAGGGAGTACATTTCCCCAGCTCATGAAAAACCCTCCCCCTGCCCCGAGAAGGCAGAGACTGATGGTGCAGCAGTGGAACCCACAGATGTTACAACTGTCCAGGTTCCAGCTGAACCACAAGGGCAGCCACAGCCAGCAGCAGTCGCCCCTGTGGAAACAAGGAAGTGTAAAGTGAAATCGTCAGATCCTGATATTAAGGGTAAGAAAGGAGGGTCCTCACAGCCCACAGAAGAGCCACGGGTTGAGATCATCACTGAGTCCCTGACATATGAAAGTCTACGTAATCTGCAAAAAGATATTGCACGACGAGGACGTGAGGCTTATACAGCCTGGCTACTTCGAGTCTGGGACCTTATGGGTACAGGTGTGCAACTGGATAGTGCTGAAGCAAGGAATTTGGGACCCTTGACCCAGGACTCAGGTATAAATCAGGTATTTGTAAGAGAGCAAGGGCCCCTTTCCCTTTGGGAACGACTTCTAATGAGTGTGAGAGAGAGATTTGTCCACAGAGACAGAATGCAAGAGCACAACAATAGAATGCGATGGAAGACCCTTGAGGAAGGAATCCAACAGTTGAGAGAAGTGGCAGTATTGGAAGTACTTTTTGGGAGGACCGGACAGCATGATAATGACCCCGACAAGGTTAAATGCACAGGGCACATGTTGTGGAATCTGGCAACTCATGGACCATCCCAATACGCCACATTCATCGCAACAATTAATGCCGAGGATAACCGAGAGACAGTGGGTTCTGTTGCCAACAAGCTCAGAAATTATGAAAGTATGATCAGTGGCCCAATGCAGGCTCATGTCTCTGCGGTGGTGAAGGAACTCAAAGAGGAGATAAAGGAGGTGAGAGAGGAGATGAGAAGGAACAGTTCCCATGTAGCACCGGTGCGAGTCACAGGCCCCAGAATCAGAGCCCAACATCCCCCAGCAAGAGAGAGAGGGTACACCCCTCGAGCTGACCTGTGGTTTTATCTGCGGGACCATGGGGAGGACATGGGAGCGTGGCATGGGAAACCTACTTCTGTCCTGGCAGCACGGGTACGTGAGCTCAAGGAGAGAAACACTAACAGAAAGAGTTCCACTAGAATGAAGGTAGCCTCAGCCTCCCATGAGCAAGCTGCCAGGTATTACGGAGGTGGGAATGCTGTGTCAGATTCCCTCGAAGGAACCTCTACCATGTATGTCCAAGAAGGGAATAATAACCAGTGCTAGAGGGGCCCTGCCTCTAGCCAGGAAGAGGCACGGGAAAATCGGGTTTTTTGGACTGTGTGGATTCGATGGCCTGGCACATCAGAGCCACAAAAATATGAAGCTTTAGTAGATACTGGGTCGCAGTGTACTCTAATGCCATCAGGACATGTGGGGGCAGAACCGATTTCCATTGCCGGGGTGACGGGGGGATCACAGGAACTGACTCTGGTTGAAGCCGAGGTGAGCCTGACCGGGAAGGAGTGGCAGAAACTTCCGATTGTGACCGGCCCAGAGGCTCCATGTATTCTGGGCATAGACTTCCTCAGGAATGGATATTATAAAGACCCTAAAGGACTCAGATGGGCTTTTGGAATAGCTGCTGTGGAGACAGAGAACATTAAGCAGTTGAACACCTTGCCGGGACTATCAGAGAACCCATCTGCAGTGGGACTCCTGAAGGTAGAAGAACAACAAGTACCTGTTGCCACCTCGACAGTGCACCGTCGGCAGTATCGGACAAATCGGGACGCCGTGATCCCCATCCACAAGATGATCCGTGAGCTGGAGAGCCAAGGGGTGGTCAGCAAAACCCACTCACCCTTCAACAGCCCCATCTGGCCTGTGCGCAAGTCTGATGGAGAATGGAGACTGACTGTGGACTATCGTGCATTGAATGAAGTGACTCCACCGCTGAGCGCTGCTGTGCCGGACATGCTGGAACTTCAGTACGAGCTGGAGTCCAAGGCAGCGAGGTGGTATGCCACTATTGACATTGCCAATGCATTTTTCTCCATTCCTCTGGCTGCAGAATGCAGGCCTCAGTTTGCTTTCACCTGGAGGGGCGTGCAGTACACCTGGAACCGGCTGCCCCAGGGGTGGAAACACAGCCCCACCATCTGCCATGGGCTGATCCAGGCTGCACTGGAGAAAGGTGAGGCTCTGGAACATCTACAGTACATTGATGACATCATTGTGTGGGGAAAGACTGCAGCTGAAGTGTTCGAGAAAGGAGAGAGGATCATCCAGATTTTGCTGAAAGCCGGGTTTGCCATCAAGAAGAGCAAAGTCAAGGGACCTGCCAGAGAGATCCAGTTCCTGGGAGTAAAGTGGCAAGATGGACGGCGGCAGATCCCCACTGAGGTCATTGATAAGATCACAGCAATGTCTCCACCGACCAGCAAAAAGGAAACACAAGCTTTCCTAGGAGCCATAGGTTTTTGGAGGATGCACATTCCTGAGTACAGTCAGATCGTGAGCCCTCTCTACCTGGTTACCCGCAAGAAGAAGAATTTCCACTGGGGCCCTGAACAGCAACAAGCCTTTGCCCAGATCAAGCAGGAGATTGCTCATGCAGTAGCCCTTGGCCCAGTCAGGACGGGACCAGATGTGAAGAATGTGCTTTATTCTGCAGCCGGGAACAACGGTTTGTCCTGGAGCCTTTGGCAGAAGGTGCCAGGGGAGACCCGAGGCCGACCACTGGGATTCTGGAGTCGAAGTTACAGAGGATCTGAAGCCAACTACACTCCCACAGAGAAGGAGATCTTGGCCGCCTATGAAGGAGTTCAAGCCGCCTCAGAAGTGATTGGCACAGAAGCACAACTCCTCTTGGCACCCCGACTACCAGTGCTGGGGTGGATGTTTAAAGGAAAGGCTCCCTCCACGCACCATGCCACCGATGCCACATGGAGCAAATGGACTGCCCTCATCACACAGCGTGCCCGTATTGGAAACCCAAATCGCCCTGGGATTTTGGAGATAATTACAAACTGGCCGGAAGGAGAAAACTTCGGTTTCACGGACGAAGAGGAGCAGGTACAAGTGACACGAGTTGAAGAAGCTCCTCCATACAACCAACTGCCAGCAGAAGAAACACACTACGCTCTCTTCACTGACGGTTCCTGTCGCATCGTGGGAATGAACCGTAAGTGGAAAGCAGCTGTATGGAGCCCCACACGACAGGTTGCAGAAGCCACTGAAGGAGAAGGGGGATCAAGTCAGCTTGCTGAACTCAAAGCTGTTCAATTAGCCCTTGACATTGCTGAAAGAGAGAAGTGGCCAAAGCTCTACCTCTACACTGATTCGTGGATGGTAGCCAATGCTCTGTGGGGCTGGCTGGAAAGGTGGAAAAAGGCCAACTGGCAGCGTAGAGGAAAACCAATCTGGGCTGCTGATGAATGGAAGGACGTTGCCACTCGTGTAGAGAAGCTGCCTGTGAAAGTCCGCCATGTAGATGCCCATGTTCCCAAGAGTCGGGCTAATGAGGAACACCAAAACAACAAGCAGGTAGATCAGGCTGCCAAGATAGAAGTGTCAAAGATAGATTTAGATTGGCAACACAAGGGAGAGTTGTTCCTAGCCCGATGGGCCCATGATGCCTCGGGTCATCAGGGCAGAGATGCCACCTATAAGTGGGCCCGAGACCGAGGGGTGGATTTAACCATGGACAGTATTTCTCAGGTTATCCATGACTGTGAGACATGTGCTGCAATCAAGCAAGCCAAGCGGGTGAAGCCCTTATGGTATGGTGGGCGGTGGTCCAAATATAAATATGGGGAAGCCTGGCAGATTGACTACATCACCCTTCCCCAAACCCGCCAGGGCAAGCGTTATGTGCTAACCATAGTGGAAGCCACCACTGGATGGTTGGAGACCTACCCTGTGCCTCATGCTACTGCCCGGAACACCATCCTGGGCCTGGAAAAACAAGTCCTGTGGAGACATGGCACCCCTGAGAGAATCGAGTCGGACAATGGGACTCATTTCAAGAATAGTCTTATAAGCACCTGGGCTAGAGAACATGGCATTGAGTGGGTGTACCATATTCCTTATCATGCACCAGCGGCCGGGAAAGTTGAACGGTGCAATGGCCTGCTTAAAACTACCTTGAAAGCACTGGGTGGGGGAACCTTTAAGAATTGGGATACTAATTTAGCAAAGGCCACCTGGTTGGTGAACACTCGAGGTTCCACCAACCGAGCAGGTCCTGCCCAATCTGAGCCCTTGCAAAAGACAGACGGAGATAAGGTTCCAGTGGTACACATGAGAGGTATGCTGGGAAAAACTGTTTGGATTAATCCTGCCTCCAGCAAAGACAATCCCATCCGTGGGGTTGTCTTCGCTCAGGGACCAGGTTGCACCTGGTGGGTGATGCAAAAGGATGGAGAGACCCGATGCATACCTCAAGGGGACCTTGTTTTGGGGTGAACTATCCATGACAATGTGGCTGCATCCATATTTGCATATATATATATGTATTTTTAATAGTTAAAACTCAATGTAATATGTTTGTATGGGAAAAAAATTCGGGGTGGATAATGTTGGGGGTAGGGTTTGTTCCTTCTTTCTCTTGGGAATTTTTTCCCCACGGGTTGCCAAGGGGACCGGGTGTTGGATACTTGAGAGTGCTTGGCTGAAACAAAGAGATGGACAAAAGGTGGAAGGGGGAGATAACGCAGGTAAAAGACACAGCTTGAGGTAGCTGCGGGCTTTTCTGCTTCCGGCGTTCGGGAGACGTGTGTCGGCCGCTCCTCGAGGATCTCAGCCGCCGCAAAGCCCGCCGAGCAGAAGCTGGGCCGCCGCTATTCTGCCTCGCCTTCGACCTTCCTCGGCGCTGCTCCTCTTGCTGCAGCGTGACCCAGCACTCCCTGCGCTGCCGGGACATCCTGCCCCTGCCTGCCGGGACACCCTGCCATCCCAGCTACCAGCCCGGGACTTTTCCACTGTTCCAGCTTGGTGCTCTGAGGATCCTGCAGGGACACCGAAACCAAACTGCCCTGGGTTTTGTGAAACAAAGCCCTCAAGGTTCTTGGTGCTGTTGTCGTTTGTCATTAATGCTGTAGCTGTTTGGTGGGGGGGGAGTTTTTTTTTTTTTTTTTTTGTGTTTGTTTGCTTTGTATTACATACTAGTAAAGAACTGCTATTCCTATTTCCCAAATCTTTGCCAAAGAGCCTCTGATTGTAATTTTACCTAGCAGATACCTGTCTTCCTAAACCAAGACAGCCCGGCACAGGGAGCTGGGCACAAAGGATGGCCTGTTTCCAGGGGTAAGTAAAGTCAGCTGCCCAGGTGCCTGATGTCAGTTTGTAGGAGGCCTTTGGCCCTCCAAGGGAAGCCAATCTTCCAGTTTGTGGCAGCTTGCATCTGGAAGAAATGCTGTTCCGTTCGGGATTGTAGGTGGCCGAAACTGTGGGCCCGGCAGAGCGAGTTGGGCACAAAGGATGGCCTGTTTCCAGGGGTAAGTACAGTCAGCTGCCCAGGTGCCTGATGTCAGTTTGTAGCAGGCCTTTGGCCCGCCATGGGAAGCCAGGTTTCCTGCTTGTGGCAGCTTGCATCTGGAAGAAATGCTGTTCCGTTCGGGATTGTAGGTGGCCGAGGCCTGGTGCCCGGCAGAGAGAGTGGGGCACAAAGGATGGCCTGTTTCCAGGGGTAAGTAAAGTCAGCTGCCCAGGTGCCTGATGTCAGTTTGTAGGAGGCCTTTGGTCCTCCATGGGAAGCCATGCTTCCAGCTTGTGGCAGCTTGCATCTGGAAGAAATCGTGTTCTGTTCGGGATTGTAGGTGGCCGAGGCCTGGTGACCGGCAGAGGGAGTTGGGCACAAAGGATGGCCTGTTTCCAGGGGTAAGTAAAGTCAGCTGCCCAGGTGCCTGATGTCAGTTTGTAGGAGGCCTTTTGCCCTCCAAGGGAAGCTAGTCTTCCAGTTTGTGGCAGCTTGCATCTGGAAGAAATGCTGTTCCGTTCGGAATTGTAGGTGGCCGAGGCCAGGTGTCCGGCAGAGGGAGTTGGGCGCAAAGGATGGCCTGTTTCCAGGGGTAAGTAAAGTCAGCTGCCCAGGTGCCTGATGTCAGTTTGTAGGAGGCCTTGGGCCCTCCATGGGAAGCCAGGTTTCCTTCTTGTGGTAGCTTGCATCTGGAAGAAATCCTGTTCCGTTTGGGATTGTAGGTGGCCGAGGCGAGGTGCCCGGCAGAGGGAGTTGGGCACAAAGGATGGCCTGTTTCCAGGGGTAAGTAAAGTCAGCTGCCCAGGTGCCTGATGTCAGTTTGTAGGAGGCCTTTGGCCCACCATGGGAAGCCAGGCTTCCTGCTTGTGGCAGCTTGCATCTGGAAGAAATCCTGTTCCGTTCGGGATTGTAGGTGGCCTAAACTGTGGGCCCGGCAGAGGGAGTTGGGCACAAAGGATGGCCTGTTTCCAAGGGTAAGTACAGTCAGCTGCCCAGGTGCCTGATGTCAGTTTGTAGGAGGCCTTTGGCCCTCCAAGGGAAGCCAATCTTCCAGTTTGTGGCAGCTTGCATCTGGAAGAAATGCTGTTCCGTTCGGGATTGTAGGTGGACGGAGCTGGGTGCCCGGCAGAGGGAGTTGGGCACAAAGGATGGCCTGTTTCCAGGGGTAAGTACAGTCAGCTGCCCAGGTGCCTGATGTCAGTTTGTAGGAGGCCTTTGGCCCTCCATGGGAAGCCAGGTTTCCTGCTTGTGGCAGCTTGCATCTGGAAGAAATGCTGTTCCGTTCGGGATTGTAGGTGGCCGAGGCCTGGTGCCCGGCAGAGAGAGTGGGGCACAAAGGATGGCCTGTTTCCAGGGGTAAGTAAAGTCAGCTGCCCAGGTGCCTGATGTCAGTTTGTAGGAGGCCTTTGGTCCTCCATGGGAAGCCATGCTTCCAGCTTGTGGCAGCTTGCATCTGGAAGAAATCCTGTTCCGTTCGGGATTGTAGGCGGCCGAGGCCTGGTGACCGGCAGAGGGAGTTAGCACAAAGGAGGGCCTGTTTCCAGGGGTAAGTAAAGTCAGCTGCCCAGGTGCCTGATGTCAGTTTGTAGGAGGCCTTTGGCCCTCCAAGGGAAGCTAGTCTTCCAGTTTGTGGCAGCTTGCATCTGGAAGAAATGCTGTTCCGTTCGGAATTGTAGGTGGCCGAGGCCAGGTGTCCGGCAGAGGGAGTTGGGCACAAAGGATGGCCTGTTTGGTAAGTAAAGTCAGCTGCTCAGGTGCCTGATGTCAGTTTGTAGGAGGCATTTGGCCCTCCATGGGAAGCCAGGTTTCCTTCTTGTGGTAGCTTGCATCTGGAAGAAATCCTGTTCCGTTTGGGATTGTAGGTGGCCGAGGCGAGGTGCCCGGCAGAGGGAGTTGGGCACAAAGAATGGCCTGTTTCCAGGGGTAAGTAAAGTCAGCTGCCCAGGTGCCTGATGTCAGTTTGTAGGAGGCCTTTGGCCCTCCAAGGGAAGCTAGTCTTCCTGTTCAAGTCAGCTTGCATCTGGACGAAATCCTCTTCCGTTCGGTATTGTAGGTGGCCTAAACTGTGGGCCTGGCAGAGCGAGTTAGGCACAAAGGATGGCCTGTTTCCAAGGGTAAGTAAAGTCAGCTGCCCAGGTGCCTGATGTCAGTTTGTAGGAGGCCTTTGGCCCTCCAAGGGAAGCCAATCTTCCAGTTTGTGGCAGCTTGCATCTGGAAGAAATGCTGATCCGTTCGGGATTGTAGGTGGACGGAGCTGGGTGCCCGGCAGAGGGAGTTGGGCACAAAGGATGGCCTGTTTCCAGGGGTAAGTACAGTCAGCTGCCCAGGTGCCTGATGTCAGTTTGTAGGAGGCCTTTGGCCCTCCATGGGAAGCCAGGTTTTCCCCCTGCTTGTGGCAGCTTGCATCTGGAAGAAATGCTGTTTCGTTCGGGATTGTAGGTGGCCGAGGCCTGGTGCCCGGCAGAGGGAGTTGGGCACAAAGGATGGCCTGTTTCCAGTAGAAAGTAAAGTCAGCTGCCCAGGTGCTTGATGTCAGTTTGTAGGAGGCCTTTGGTCCACCATGGGAAGCCATGCGTCCAGCTTGTGGCAGCTTGCATCTGTTAGTAATCGTGTTCCGTTCGGGATTGTAGGTGGCCGAGGCCTGGTGCCCGGCAGAGGGAGTTGGCCACAAATGATGGCCTGTTTCCAGGGGTAAGTAAAGTCAGCTGCCCAGGTGCCTGATGTCAGTTTGTAGGAGGCCTTTGGCCCTCCATGGGAAGCTAGTCTTCCAGTTTGTGGCCGCTTGCATCTGGAAGAAATGCTGTTCCGTTCGGGATTGTAGGTGGCCGAGGCCAGGTGCCCGGCAGAGGGAGTTGGGCACAAATGATGGTCTGTTTCATGAGGAAAGTAAAGTCAGCTGCCCAGGTGCCTGATGTCAGTTTGTAGGAGGCCTTTGGCCCTCTATGGGAAGCAACGCTTCCAGCTTGTGGCTGCTTGCATCTGGAAGAAATCCTGTTCCGTTCGGGATTGTAGGTGGCCGAGGCCTGGTGCCCGGCAGAGGGGGCTGGGGACAAATGATGGCCTGTTTCCAGGGGTAAGTAAAGTCAGCTGCCCAGGTGCCTGATGTCAGTTTGTAGGAGGCCTTTGCCATCTATGGGAAGCCACGCTTCCAGCTTGTGGCAGCTTGCATCTGGAAGAAATCCTGTTCCGTTCGGGGTTGTAGGTGGCCGAGGCCTGGTGCCTGGCAGAGGGGGTTGGGCACAAAGGATGGGCTGTTTCCAGGGGTAAGTAAAGTCAGCTGCCCAGGTGCCTGATGTCAGTTTGTAGGAGGCCTTTAGCCCTCCAAGTGAAGCCACGTTTCCAGATTGTGGCAGCTTGCATCTGGAAGAAATCCTGTTCCGTTCGGGATTTTAGGTGGCAGAAGCTGTGGGCCCGGCACAGGGAGTTGGGCACAAAGGATGGCCTATTTCCAGGGGTAAGTAAAGTCAGCTGCCCAGGTGCCTGATGTCAGTTTGTAGGAGGCCTTTGGCCCTCCAAGGGAAGCCAATCTTCCAGTTTGTGGCAGCTTGCATCTGGAAGAAATGCTGTTCCGTTCGGGATTGTAGGTGGCCGGAGCTGGGTGCCCGGCAGAGGGAGTTGGGCACAAAGGATGGCCTGTTTCCAGGGGTAAGTACAGTCAGCTGCCCAGGTGCCTGATGTCAGTTTGTAGGAGGCCTTTGGCCCTCCATGGGAAGCCAGGTTTCCTGCTTGTGGCAGCTTGCATCTGGAAGAAATGCTGTTCCGTTCGGGATTGTAGGTGGCCGAGGCCTGGTGCCCGGCAGAGAGAGTGGGGCACAAAGGATGGCCTGTTTCCAGGGGTAAGTAAAGTCAGCTGCCCAGGTGCCTGATGTCAGTTTGTAGGAGGCCTTTGGTCCTCCATGGGAAGCCATGCTTCCAGCTTGTGGCAGCTTGCATCTGGAAGAAATCGTGTTCCGTTCGGGATTGTAGGTGGCCGAGGCCTGGTGACCGGCAGAGGGAGTTGGGCACAAAGGATGGCCTGTTTCCAGGGGTAAGTAAAGTCAGCTGCCCAGGTGCCTGATGTCAGTTTGTAGGAGGCCTTTTGCCCTCCAAGGGAAGCTAGTCTTCCAGTTTGTGGCAGCTTGCATCTGGAAGAAATGCTGTTCCGTTCGGAATTGTAGGTGGCCGAGGCCAGGTGTCCGGCAGAGGGAGTTGGGCGCAAAGGATGGCCTGTTTCCAGGGGTAAGTAAAGTCAGCTGCTCAGGTGCCTGATGTCAGTTTGTAGGAGGCCTTGGGCCCTCCATGGGAAGCCAGGTTTCCTTCTTGTGGTAGCTTGCATCTGTAAGAAATCCTGTTCCGTTTGGGATTGTAGGTGGCCGAGGCGAGGTGCCCGGCAGAGGGAGTTGGGCACAAAGGATGGCCTGTTTCCAGGGGTAAGTAAAGTCAGCTGCCCAGGTGCCTGATGTCAGTTTGTAGGAGGCCTTTGGCCCACCATGGGAAGCCAGGCTTCCTGCTTGTGGCAGCTTGCATCTGGAAGAAATCCTGTTCCGTTCGGGATTGTAGGTGGCCTAAACTGTGGGCCCGGCAGAGGGAGTTGGGCATAAAGGATGGCCTGTTTCCAAGGGTAAGTAAAGTCAGCTGCCCAGGTGCCTGATGTCAGTTTGTAGGAGGCCTTTGGCCCTCCAAGGGAAGCCAATCTTCCAGTTTGTGGCAGCTTGCATCTGGAAGAAATGCTGTTCCGTTCGGGATTGTAGGTGGACGGAGCTGGGTGCCCGGCAGAGGGAGTTGGGCACAAAGGATGGCCTGTTTCCAGGGGTAAGTACAGTCAGCTGCCCAGGTGCCTGATGTCAGTTTGTAGGAGGCCTTTGGCCCTCCATGGGAAGCCAGGTTTCCTGCTTGTGGCAGCTTGCATCTGGAAGAAATGCTGTTCCGTTCGGGATTGTAGGTGGCCGAGGCCTGGTGCCCGGCAGAGAGAGTGGGGCACAAAGGATGGCCTGTTTCCAGGGGTAAGTAAAGTCAGCTGCCCAGGTGCCTGATGTCAGTTTGTAGGAGGCCTTTGGTCCTCCATGGGAAGCCATGCTTCCAGCTTGTGGCAGCTTGCATCTGGAAGAAATCCTGTTCCGTTCGGGATTGTAGGCGGCCGAGGCCTGGTGACCGGCAGAGGGAGTTAGCACAAAGGATGGCCTGTTTCCAGGGGTAAGTAAAGTCAGCTGCCCAGGTGCCTGATGTCAGTTTGTAGGAGGCCTTTGGCCCTCCAAGGGAAGCTAGTCTTCCAGTTTGTGGCAGCTTGCATCTGGAAGAAATGCTGTTCCGTTCGGAATTGTAGGTGGCCGAGGCCAGGTGTCCGGCAGAGGGAGTTGGGCACAAAGGATGGCCTGTTTCCAGGGGTAAGTAAAGTCAGCTGCTCAGGTGCCTGATGTCAGTTTGTAGGAGGCATTTGGCCCTCCATGGGAAGCCAGGTTTCCTTCTTGTGGTAGCTTGCATCTGGAAGAAATCCTGTTCCGTTTGGGATTGTAGGTGGCCGAGGCGAGGTGCCCGGCAGAGGGAGTTGGGCACAAAGAATGGCCTGTTTCCAGGGGTAAGTAAAGTCAGCTGCCCAGGTGCCTGATGTCAGTTTGTAGGAGGCCTTTGGCCCTCCAAGGGAAGCTAGTCTTCCTGTTCAAGTCAGCTTGCATCTGGACGAAATCCTCTTCCGTTCGGTATTGTAGGTGGCCTAAACTGTGGGCCTGGCAGAGCGAGTTGGGCACAAAGGATGGCCTGTTTCCAAGGGTAAGTAAAGTCAGCTGCCCAGGTGCCTGATGTCAGTTTGTAGGAGGCCTTTGACCCTCCAAGGGAAGCCAATCTTCCAGTTTGTGGCAGCTTGCATCTGGAAGAAATGCTGATCCGTTCGGGATTGTAGGTGGACGGAGCTGGGTGCCCGGCAGAGGGAGTTGGGCACAAAGGATGGCCTGTTTCCAGGGGTAAGTACAGTCAGCTGCCCAGGTGCCTGATGTCAGTTTGTAGGAGGCCTTTGGCCCTCCATGGGAAGCCAGGTTTCCTGCTTGTGGCAGCTTGCATCTGGAAGAAATGCTGTTTCGTTCGGAATTGTAGGTGGCCGAGGCCTGGTGCCCGGCAGAGGGAGTTGGGCACAAAGGATGGCCTGTTTCCAGTAGAAAGTAAAGTCAGCTGCCCAGGTGCCTGATGTCAGTTTGTAGGAGGCCTTTGGCCCTCCATGGGAAGCTAGTCTTCCAGTTTGTGGCCGCTTGCATCTGGAAGAAATGCTGTTCCGTTCGGGATTGTAGGTGGCCGAGGCCAGGTGCCCGGCAGAGGGAGTTGGGCACAAATGATGGTCTGTTTCATGAGGAAAGTAAAGTCAGCTGCCCAGGTGCCTGATGTCAGTTTGTAGGAGGCCTTTGGCCCTCTATGGGAAGCAACGCTTCCAGCTTGTGGCTGCTTGCATCTGGAAGAAATCCTGTTCCGTTCGGGATTGTAGGTGGCCGAGGCCTGGTGCCCGGCAGAGGGGGCTGGGGACAAATGATGGCCTGTTTCCAGGGGTAAGTAAAGTCAGCTGCCCAGGTGCCTGATGTCAGTTTGTAGGAGGCCTTTGCCATCTATGGGAAGCCACGCTTCCAGCTTGTGGCAGCTTGCATCTGGAAGAAATCCTGTTCCGTTCGGGGTTGTAGGTGGCCGAGGCCTGGTGCCTGGCAGAGGGGGTTGGGCACAAAGGATGGGCTGTTTCCAGGGGTAAGTAAAGTCAGCTGCCCAGGTGCCTGATGTCAGTTTGTAGGAGGCCTTTAGCCCTCCAAGTGAAACCACGTTTCCAGATTGTGGCAGCTTGCATCTGGAAGAAATCCTGTTCCGTTCGGGATTTTAGGTGGCAGAAGCTGTGGGCCCGGCACAGGGAGTTGGGCACAAAGGATGGCCTATTTCCAGGGGTAAGTAAAGTCAGCTGCCCAGGTGCCTGATGTCAGTTTGTAGGAGGCCTTTGGCCCTCCAAGGGAAGCCAATCTTCCAGTTTGTGGCAGCTTGCATCTGGAAGAAATGCTGTTCCGTTCGGGATTGTAGGTGGCCGGAGCTGGGTGCCCGGCAGAGGGAGTTGGGCACAAAGGATGGCCTGTTTCCAGGGGTAAGTACAGTCAGCTGCCCAGGTGCCTGATGTCAGTTTGTAGGAGGCCTTTGGCCCTCCATGGGAAGCCAGGTTTCCTGCTTGTGGCAGCTTGCATCTGGAAGAAATGCTGTTCCGTTCGGGATTGTAGGTGGCCGAGGCCTGGTGCCCGGCAGAGAGAGTGGGGCACAAAGGATGGCCTGTTTCCAGGGGTAAGTAAAGTCAGCTGCCCAGGTGCCTGATGTCAGTTTGTAGGAGGCCTTTGGTCCTCCATGGGAAGCCATGCTTCCAGCTTGTGGCAGCTTGCATCTGGAAGAAATCCTGTTCCGTTCGGGATTGTAGGTGGCCGAGGCCTGGTGACCGGCAGAGGGAGTTGGGCACAAAGGATGGCCTGTTTCCAGGGGTAAGTAAAGTCAGCTGCCCAGGTGCCTGATGTCAGTTTGTAGGAGGCCTTTTGCCCTCCAAGGGAAGCTAGTCTTCCAGTTTGTGGCAGCTTGCATCTGGAAGAAATGCTGTTCCGTTCGGAATTGTAGGTGGCCGAGGCCAGGTGTCCGGCAGAGGGAGTTGGGCGCAAAGGATGGCCTGTTTCCAGGGGTAAGTAAAGTCAGCTGCTCAGGTGCCTGATGTCAGTTTGTAGGAGGCCTTGGGCCCTCCATGGGAAGCCAGGTTTCCTTCTTGTGGTAGCTTGCATCTGGAAGAAATCCTGTTCCGTTCGGGATTGTAGGTGGCCGAGGCGAGGTGCCCGGCAGAGGGAGTTGGGCACAAAGGATGGCCTGTTTCCAGGGGTAAGTAAAGTCAGCTGCCCAGGTGCCTGATGTCAGTTTGTAGGAGGCCTTTGGCCCACCATGGGAAGCCAGGCTTCCTGCTTGTGGCAGCTTGCATCTGGAAGAAATCCTGTTCCGTTCGGGATTGTAGGTGGCCTAAACTGTGGGCCCGGCAGAGGGAGTTGGGCACAAAGGATGGCCTGTTTCCAAGGGTAAGTAAAGTCAGCTGCCCAGGTGCCTGATGTCAGTTTGTAGGAGGCCTTTGGCCCTCCAAGGGAAGCCAATCTTCCAGTTTGTGGCAGCTTGCATCTGGAAGAAATGCTGTTCCGTTCGGGATTGTAGGTGGACGGAGCTGGGTGCCCGGCAGAGGGAGTTGGGCACAAAGGATGGCCTGTTTCCAGGGGTAAGTACAGTCAGCTGCCCAGGTGCCTGATGTCAGTTTGTAGGAGGCCTTTGGCCCTCCATGGGAAGCCAGGTTTCCTGCTTGTGGCAGCTTGCATCTGGAAGAAATGCTGTTCCGTTCGGGATTGTAGGTGGCCGAGGCCTGGTGCCCGGCAGAGAGAGTGGGGCACAAAGGATGGCCTGTTTCCAGGGGTAAGTAAAGTCAGCTGCCCAGGTGCCTGATGTCAGTTTGTAGGAGGCCTTTGGTCCTCCATGGGAAGCCATGCTTCCAGCTTGTGGCAGCTTGCATCTGGAAGAAATCCTGTTCCGTTCGGGATTGTAGGCGGCCGAGGCCTGGTGACCGGCAGAGGGAGTTAGCACAAAGGATGGCCTGTTTCCAGGGGTAAGTAAAGTCAGCTGCCCAGGTGCCTGATGTCAGTTTGTAGGAGGCCTTTGGCCCTCCAAGGGAAGCTAGTCTTCCAGTTTGTGGCAGCTTGCATCTGGAAGAAATGCTGTTCCGTTCGGAATTGTAGGTGGCCGAGGCCAGGTGTCCGGCAGAGGGAGTTGGGCACAAAGGATGGCCTGTTTCCAGGGGTAAGTAAAGTCAGCTGCTCAGGTGCCTGATGTCAGTTTGTAGGAGGCATTTGGCCCTCCATGGGAAGCCAGGTTTCCTTCTTGTGGTAGCTTGCATCTGGAAGAAATCCTGTTCCGTTTGGGATTGTAGGTGGCCGAGGCGAGGTGCCCGGCAGAGGGAGTTGGGCACAAAGAATGGCCTGTTTCCAGGGGTAAGTAAAGTCAGCTGGCCAGGTGCCTGATGTCAGTTTGTAGGAGGCCTTTGGCCCTCCAAGGGAAGCTAGTCTTCCTGTTCAAGTCAGCTTGCATCTGGACGAAATCCTCTTCCGTTCGGTATTGTAGGTGGCCTAAACTGGGTGCCCGGCAGAGGGAGTTGGGCACAAAGGATGGCCTGTTTCCAGGGGTAAGTACAGTCAGCTGCCCAGGTGCCTGATGTCAGTTTGTAGGAGGCCTTTGGCCCTCCATGGGAAGCCAGGTTTCCTGCTTGTGGCAGCTTGCATCTGGAAGAAATGCTGTTTCGTTCGGGATTGTAGGTGGCCGAGGCCTGGTGCCCGGCAGAGGGAGTTGGGCACAAAGGATGGCCTGTTTCCAGTAGAAAGTAAAGTCAGCTGCCCAGGTGCTTGATGTCAGTTTGTAGGAGGCCTTTGGTCCACCATGGGAAGCCATGCGTCCAGCTTGTGGCAGCTTGCATCTGGAAGTAATCGTGTTCCGTTCGGGATTGTAGGTGGCCGAGGCCTGGTGCCCGGCAGAGGGAGTTGGCCACAAATGATGGCCTGTTTCCAGGGGTAAGTAAAGTCAGCTGCCCAGGTGCCTGATGTCAGTTTGTAGGAGGCCTTTGGCCCTCCATGGGAAGCTAGTCTTCCAGTTTGTGGCCGCTTGCATCTGGAAGAAATGCTGTTCCGTTCGGGATTGTAGGTGGCCGAGGCCAGGTGCCCGGCAGAGGGAGTTGGGCACAAATGATGGTCTGTTTCATGAGGAAAGTAAAGTCAGCTGCCCAGGTGCCTGATGTCAGTTTGTAGGAGGCCTTTGGCCCTCTATAAGAAGCAACGCTTCCAGCTTGTGGCTGCTTGCATCTGGAAGAAATCCTGTTCCGTTCGGGATTGTAGGTGGCCGAGGCCTGGTGCCCGGCAGAGGGGGCTGGGCACAAATGATGGCCTGTTTCCAGGGGTAAGTAAAGTCAGCTGCCCAGGTGCCTGATGTCAGTTTGTAGGAGGCCTTTGCCATCTATGGGAAGCCACGCTTCCAGCTTGTGGCAGCTTGCATCTGGAAGAAATCCTGTTCCGTTCGGGGTTGTAGGTGGCCGAGGCCTGGTGCCTGGCAGAGGGGGTTGGGCACAAAGGATGGGCTGTTTCCAGGGGTAAGTAAAGTCAGCTGCCCAGGTGCCTGATGTCAGTTTGTAGGAGGCCTTTAGCCCTCCAAGTGAAGCCACGTTTCCAGATTGTGGCAGCTTGCATCTGGAAGAACTCCTGTTCCGTTCGGGATTTTAGGTGGCAGAAGCTGTGGGCCCGGCACAGGGAGTTGGGCACAAAGGATGGCCTATTTCCAGGGGTAAGTAAAGTCAGCTGCCCAGGTGCCTGATGTCACTTTGTAGGAGGCCTTTGGCCTTCCAAGGGAAGCCAATCTTCCAGTTTGTGGCAGCTTGCATCTGGAAGAAATGCTGTTCCGTTCGGGATTGTAGGTGGCCGGAGCTGGGTGCCCGGCAGAGGGAGTTGGGCATAAAGGATGGCCTGTTTCCAGGGGTAAGTACAGTCAGCTGCCCAGGTGCCTGATGTCAGTTTGTAGGAGGCCTTTGGCCCTCCAAGGGAAGCTAGTCTTCCAGTTTGTGGCAGCTTGCATCTGGAAGAAATGCTGTTCCGTTCGGAATTGTAGGTGGCCGAGGCCAGGTGTCCGGCAGAGGGAGTTGGGCACAAAGGATGGCCTGTTTCCAGGGGTAAGTAAAGTCAGCTGCCCAGGTGCCTGATGTCAGTTTGTAGGAGGCCTTTGGTCCTCCATGGGAAGCCATGCTTCCAGCTTGTGGCAGCTTGCATCTGGAAGAAATCGTGTTCCGTTCGGGATTGTAGGTGGCCGAGGCCTGGTGACCGGCAGAGGGAGTTGGGCACAAAGGATGGCCTGTTTCCAGGGGTAAGTAAAGTCAGCTGCCCAGGTGCCTGATGTCAGTTTGTAGGAGGCCTTTGGCCCTCCAAGGGAAGCTTGTCTTCCAGTTTGTGGCAGCTTGCATCTGGAAGAAATGCTGTTCCGTTCGGAATTGTAGGTGGCCGAGGCCAGGTGTCCGGCAGAGGGAGTTGGGCACAAAGGATGGCCTGTTTCCAGGGGTAAGTAAAGTCAGCTGCTCAGGTGCCTGATGTCAGTTTGTAGGAGGCATTTGGCCCTCCATGGGAAGCCAGGTTTCCTTCTTGTGGTAGCTTGCATCTGGAAGAAATCCTGTTCCGTTTGGGATTGTAGGTGGCCGAGCGAGGTGCCCGGCAGAGGAAGTTGGGCACAAACGATGGCCTGTTTCCAGGGGTAAGTAAAGTCAGCTGCCCAGGTGCCTGATGTCAGTTTGTAGGAGGCCTTTGGCCCACCATGGGAAGCCAGGCTTCCTGCTTGTGGCAGCTTGCATCTGGAAGAAATCCTGTTCCGTTCGGGATTGTAGGTGGCCTAAACTGTGGGCCCGGCAGAGGGAGTTGGGCACAAAGGATGGCCTGTTTCCAAGGGTAAGTAAAGTCAGCTGCCCAGGTGCCTGATGTCAGTTTGTAGGAGGCCTTTGGCCCTCCAAGGGAAGCCAATCTTCCAGTTTGTGGCAGCTTGCATCTGGAAGAAATGCTGTTCCGTTCGGGATTGTAGGTGGACGGGGCTGGGTGCCCGGCAGAGGAAGTTGGGCACAAAGGATGGCCTGTTTCCGGGGGTAAGTACAGTCAGCTGCCCAGGTGCCTGATGTCAGTTTGTAGGAGGCCTTTGGCCCTCCATGGGAAGCCAGGTTTCCTGCTTGTGGCAGCTTGCATCTGGAAGAAATGCTGTTCCGTTCGGGATTGTAGGTGGCCGAGGCCTGGTGCCCGGCAGAGTGAGTGGGGCACAAAGGATGGCCTGTTTCCAGGGGTAAGTAAAGTCAGCTGCTCAGGTGCCTGATGTCAGTTTGTAGGAGGCCTTTGGTCCTCCATGGGAAGCCATGCTTCCAGCTTGTGGCAGCTTGCATCTGGAAGAAATCGTGTTCCGTTCGGGATTGTAGGTGGCCGAGGCCTGGTGACCGGCAGAGGGAGTTGGGCACAAAGGATGGCCTGTTTCCAGGGGTAAGTAAAGTCAGCTGCCCAGATGCCTGATGTCAGTTTGTAGGAGGCCTTTGGCCCTCTATGGGAAGCAACGCTTCCAGCTTGTGGCTGCTTGCATCTGGAAGAAATCCTGTTCCGTTCGGGATTGTAGGTGGCCGAGGCCTGGTGCCCGGCAGAGGGGGCTGGGCACAAATGATGGCCTGTTTCCAGGGGTAAGTAAAGTCAGCTGCCCAGGTGCCTGATGTCAGTTTGTAGGAGGCCTTTGCCATCTATGGGAAGCCACGCTTCCAGCTTGTGGCAGCTTGCATCTGGAAGAAATCCTGTTCCGTTCGGGGTTGTAGGTGGCCGAGGCCTGGTGCCTGGCAGAGGGGGTTGGGCACAAAGGATGGGCTGTTTCCAGGGGTAAGTAAAGTCAGCTGCCCAGGTGCCTGATGTCAGTTTGTAGGAGGCCTTTAGCCCTCCAAGTGAAGCCACGTTTCCAGATTGTGGCAGCTTGCATCTGGAAGAACTCCTGTTCCGTTCGGGATTTTAGGTGGCAGAAGCTGTGGGCCCGGCACAGGGAGTTGGGCACAAAGGATGGCCTATTTCCACGGGTAAGTAAAGTCAGCTGCCCAGGTGCCTGATGTCACTTTGTAGGAGGCCTTTGGCCCTCCAAGGGAAGCCAATCTTCCAGTTTGTGGCAGCTTGCATCTGGAAGAAATGCTGTTCCGTTCGGGATTGTAGGTGGCCGGAGCTGGGTGCCCGGCAGAGGGAGTTGGGCACAAAGGATGGCCTGTTTCCAGGGGTAAGTACAGTCAGCTGCCCAGGTGCCTGATGTCAGTTTGTAGGAGGCCTTTGGCCCTCCATGGGAAGCCAGGTTTCCTGCTTGTGGCAGCTTGCATCTGGAAGAAATGCTGTTCCGTTCGGGATTGTAGGTGGCCGAGGCCTGGTGCCCGGCAGAGAGAGTGGGGCACAAAGGATGGCCTGTTTCCAGGGGTAAGTAAAGTCAGCTGCCCAGGTGCCTGATGTCAGTTTGTAGGAGGCCTTTGGTCCTCCATGGGAAGCCATGCTTCCAGCTTGTGGCAGCTTGCATCTGGAAGAAATCGTGTTCCGTTCGGGATTGTAGGTGGCCGAGGCCTGGTGACCGGCAGAGGGAGTTGGGCACAAAGGATGGCCTTTTTCCAGGGGTAAGTAAAGTCAGCTGCCCAGGTGCCTGATGTCAGTTTGTAGGAGGCCTTTGGCCCTCCAAGGGAAGCTAGTCTTCCAGTTTGTGGCAGCTTGCATCTGGAAGAAATGCTGTTCCGTTCGGAATTGTAGGTGGCCGAGGCCAGGTGTCCGGCAGAGGGAGTTGGGCACAAAGGATGGCCTGTTTCCAGGGGTAAGTAAAGTCAGCTGCTCAGGTGCCTGATGTCAGTTTGTAGGAGGCATTTGGCCCTCCATGGGAAGCCAGGTTTCCTTCTTGTGGTAGCTTGCATCTGGAAGAAATCCTGTTCCGTTTGGGATTGTAGGTGGCCGAGGCGAGGTGCCCGGCAGAGGAAGTTGGGCACAAAGGATGGCCTGTTTCCAGGGGTAAGTAAAGTCAGCTGCCCAGGTGCCTGATGTCAGTTTGTAGGAGGCCTTTGGCCCACCATGGGAAGCCAGGCTTCCTGCTTGTGGCAGCTTGCATCTGGAAGAAATCCTGTTCCGTTCGGGATTGTAGGTGGCCTAAACTGTGGGCCCGGCAGAGGGAGTTGGGCACAAAGGATGGCCTGTTTCCAAGGGTAAGTAAAGTCAGCTGCCCAGGTGCCTGATGTCACTTTGTAGGAGGCCTTTGGCCCTCCAAGGGAAGCCAATCTTCCAGTTTGTGGCAGCTTGCATCTGGAAGAAATGCTGTTCCGTTCGGGATTGTAGGTGGACGGGGCTGGGTGCCCGGCAGAGGGAGTTGGGCACAAAGGATGGCCTGTTTCCGGGGGTAAGTACAGTCAGCTGCCCAGGTGCCTGATGTCAGTTTGTAGGAGGCCTTTGGCCCTCCATGGGAAGCCAGGTTTCCTGCTTGTGGCAGCTTGCATCTGGAAGAAATGCTGTTCCGTTCGGGATTGTAGGTGGCCGAGGCCTGGTGCCCGGCAGAGTGAGTGGGGCACAAAGGATGGCCTGTTTCCAGGGGTAAGTAAAGTCAGCTGCTCAGGTGCCTGATGTCAGTTTGTAGGAGGCCTTTGGTCCTCCATGGGAAGCCATGCTTCCAGCTTGTGGCAGCTTGCATCTGGAAGAAATCGTGTTCCGTTCGGGATTGTAGGTGGCCGAGGCCTGGTGACCGGCAGAGGGAGTTGGGCACAAAGGATGGCCTGTTTCCAGGGGTAAGTAAAGTCAGCTGCCCAGATGCCTGATGTCAGTTTGTAGGAGGCCTTTGGCCCTCTATGGGAAGCAACGCTTCCAGCTTGTGGCTGCTTGCATCTGGAAGAAATCCTGTTCCGTTCGGGATTGTAGGTGGCCGAGGCCTGGTGCCCGGCAGAGGGGGCTGGGCACAAATGATGGCCTGTTTCCAGGGGTAAGTAAAGTCAGCTGCCCAGGTGCCTGATGTCAGTTTGTAGGAGGCCTTTGCCATCTATTGGAAGCCACGCTTCCAGCTTGTGGCAGCTTGCATCTGGAAGAAATCCTGTTCCGTTCGGGGTTGTAGGTGGCCGAGGCCTGGTGCCTGGCAGAGGGGGTTGGGCACAAAGGATGGGCTGTTTCCAGGGGTAAGTAAAGTCAGCTGCCCAGGTGCCTGATGTCAGTTTGTAGGAGGCCTTTAGCCCTCCAAGTGAAGCCACGTTTCCAGATTGTGGCAGCTTGCATCTGGAAGAACTCCTGTTCCGTTCGGGATTTTAGGTGGCAGAAGCTGTGGGCCCGGCACAGGGAGTTGGGCACAAAGGATGGCCTATTTCCAGGGGTAAGTAAAGTCAGCTGCCCAGGTGCCTGATGTCACTTTGTAGGAGGCCTTTGGCCCTCCAAGGGAAGCCAATCTTCCAGTTTGTGGCAGCTTGCATCTGGAAGAAATGCTGTTCCGTTCGGGATTGTAGGTGGCCGGAGCTGGGTGCCCGGCAGAGGGAGTTGGGCACAAAGGATGGCCTGTTTCCAGGGGTAAGTACAGTCAGCTGCCCAGGTGCCTGATGTCAGTTTGTAGGAGGCCTTTGGCCCTCCAAGGGAAGCTAGTCTTCCAGTTTGTGGCAGCTTGCATCTGGAAGAAATGCTGTTCCGTTCGGAATTGTAGGTGGCCGAGGCCAGGTGTCCGGCAGAGGGAGTTGGGCACAAAGGATGGCCTGTTTCCAGGGGTAAGTAAAGTCAGCTGCCCAGGTGCCTGATGTCAGTTTGTAGGAGGCCTTTGGTCCTCCATGGGAAGCCATGCTTCCAGCTTGTGGCAGCTTGCATCTGGAAGAAATCGTGTTCCGTTCGGGATTGTAGGTGGCCGAGGCCTGGTGACCGGCAGAGGGAGTTGGAACACAAAGGATGGCCTGTTTCCAGGGGTAAGTAAAGTCAGCTGCCCAGGTGCCTGATGTCAGTTTGTAGGAGGCCTTTGGCCCTCCAAGGGAAGCTAGTCTTCCAGTTTGTGGCAGCTTGCATCTGGAAGAAATGCTGTTCCGTTCGGAATTGTAGGTGGCCGAGGCCAGGTGTCCGGCAGAGGGAGTTGGGCACAAAGGATGGCCTGTTTCCAGGGGTAAGTAAAGTCAGCTGCTCAGGTGCCTGATGTCAGTTTGTAGGAGGCATTTGGCCCTCCATGGGAAGCCAGGTTTCCTTCTTGTGGTAGCTTGCATCTGCAAGAAATCCTGTTCCGTTTGGGATTGTAGGTGGCCGAGGCGAGGTGCCCGGCAGAGGAAGTTGGGCACAAAGGATGGCCTGTTTCCAGGGGTAAGTAAAGTCAGCTGCCCAGGTGCCTGATGTCAGTTTGTAGGAGGCCTTTGGCCCACCATGGGAAGCCAGGCTTCCTGCTTGTGGCAGCTTGCATCTGGAAGAAATCCTGTTCCGTTCGGGATTGTAGGTGGCCTAAACTGTGGGCTTGGCAGAGGGAGTTGGGCACAAAGGATGGCCTGTTTCCAAGGGTAAGTAAAGTCAGCTGCCCAGGTGCCTGATGTCAGTTTGTAGGAGGCCTTTGGCCCTTCAAGGGAAGCCAATCTTCCAGTTTGTGGCAGCTTGCATCTGGAAGAAATGCTGTTCCGTTCGGGATTGTAGGTGGACGGGGCTGGGTGCCCGGCAGAGGGAGTTGGGCACAAAGGATGGCCTGTTTCCGGGGGTAAGTACAGTCAGCTGCCCAGGTGCCTGATGTCAGTTTGTAGGAGGCCTTTGGCCCTCCATGGGAAGCCAGGTTTCCTGCTTGTGGCAGCTTGCATCTGGAAGAAATGCTGTTCCGTTCGGGATTGTAGGTGGCCGAGGCCTGGTGCCCGGCAGAGTGAGTGGGGCACAAAGGATGGCCTGTTTCCAGGGGTAAGTAAAGTCAGCTGCTCAGGTGCCTGATGTCAGTTTGTAGGAGGCCTTTGGTCCTCCATGGGAAGCCATGCTTCCAGCTTGTGGCAGCTTGCATCTGGAAGAAATCGTGTTCCGTTCGGGATTGTAGGTGGCCGAGGCCTGGTGACCGGCAGAGGGAGTTGGGCACAAAGGATGGCCTGTTTCCAGGGGTAAGTAAAGTCAGCTGCCCAGATGCCTGATGTCAGTTTGTAGGAGGCCTTTGGCCCTCTATGGGAAGCAACGCTTCCAGCTTGTGGCTGCTTGCATCTGGAAGAAATCCTGTTCCGTTCGGGATTGTAGGTGGCCGAGGCCTGGTGCCCGGCAGAGGGGGCTGGGCACAAATGATGGCCTGTTTCCAGGGGTAAGTAAAGTCAGCTGCCCAGGTGCCTGATGTCAGTTTGTAGGAGGCCTTTGCCATCTATGGGAAGCCACGCTTCCAGCTTGTGGCAGCTTGCATCTGGAAGAAATCCTGTTCCGTTCGGGGTTGTAGGTGGCCGAGGCCTGGTGCCTGGCAGAGGGGGTTGGGCACAAAGGATGGGCTGTTTCCAGGGGTAAGTAAAGTCAGCTGCCCAGGTGCCTGATGTCAGTTTGTAGGAGGCCTTTAGCCCTCCAAGTGAAGCCACGTTTCCAGATTGTGGCAGCTTGCATCTGGAAGAACTCCTGTTCCGTTCGGGATTTTAGGTGGCAGAAGCTGTGGGCCCGGCACAGGGAGTTGGGCACAAAGGATGGCCTGTTTCCAGGGGTAAGTAAAGTCAGCTGCCCAGGTGCCTGATGTCACTTTGTAGGAGGCCTTTGGCCCTCCAAGGGAAGCCAATCTTCCAGTTTGTGGCAGCTTGCATCTGGAAGAAATGCTGTTCCATTCGGGATTGTAGGTGGCCGGAGCTGGGTGCCCGGCAGAGGGAGTTGGGCACAAAGGATGGCCTGTTTCCAGGGGTAAGTACAGTCAGCTGCCCAGGTGCCTGATGTCAGTTTGTAGGAGGCCTTTGGCCCTCCATGGGAAGCCAGGTTTCCTGCTTGTGGCAGCTTGCATCTGGAAGAAATGCTGTTCCGTTCGGGATTGTAGGTGGCCGAGGCCTGGTGCCCGGCAGAGAGAGTGGGGCACAAAGGATGGCCTGTTTCCAGGGGTAAGTAAAGTCAGCTGCCCAGGTGCCTGATGTCAGTTTGTAGGAGGCCTTTGGTCCTCCATGGGAAGCCATGCTTCCAGCTTGTGGCAGCTTGCATCTGGAAGAAATCGTGTTCCGTTCGGGATTGTAGGTGGCCGAGGCCTGGTGACCGGCAGAGGGAGTTGGGCACAAAGGATGGCCTGTTTCCAGGGGTAAGTAAAGTCAGCTGCCCAGGTGCCTGATGTCAGTTTGTAGGAGGCCTTTGGCCCTCCAAGGGAAGCTAGTCTTCCAGTTTGTGGCAGCTTGCATCTGGAAGAAATGCTGTTCCGTTCGGAATTGTAGGTGGCCGAGGCCAGGTGTCCGGCAGAGGGAGTTGGGCACAAAGGATGGCCTGTTTCCAGGGGTAAGTAAAGTCAGCTGCTCAGGTGCCTGATGTCAGTTTGTAGGAGGCATTTGGCCCTCCATGGGAAGCCAGGTTTCCTTCTTGTGGTAGCTTGCATCTGGAAGAAATCCTGTTCCGTTTGGGATTGTAGGTGGCCGAGGCGAGGTGCCCGGCAGAGGGAGTTGGGCACAAAGGATGGCCTGTTTCCAGGGGTAAGTAAAGTCAGCTGCCCAGGTGCCTGATGTCAGTTTGTAGGAGGCCTTTGGCCCACCATGGGAAGCCAGGCTTCCTGCTTGTGGCAGCTTGCATCTGGAAGAAATCCTGTTCCGTTCGGGATTGTAGGTGGCCTAAACTGTGGGCCCGGCAGAGGGAGTTGGGCACAAAGGATGCCCTGTTTCCAAGGGTAAGTAAAGTCGGCTGCCCAGGTGCCTGATGTCAGTTTGTAGGAGGCCTTTGGCCCTCCAAGGGAAGCCAATCTTCCTGCTTGTGGCAGCTTGCATCTGGAAGAAATGCTGTTCCGTTCGGGATTGTAGGTGGACGGAGCTGGGTGCCCGGCAGAGGGAGTTGGGCACAAAGGATGGCCTGTTTCCAGGGGTAAGTACAGTCAGCTGCCCAGGTGCCTGATGTCAGTTTGTAGGAGGCCTTTGGCCCTCCATGGGAAGCCAGGCTTCCTGCTTGTGGCAGCTTGCATCTGGAAGAAATGCTGTTCCGTTCGGAATTGTAGGTGGCCGAGGCCTGGTGCCCGGCAGAGAGAGTGGGGCACAAAGGATGGGCTGTTTACAGGGGTAAGTAAAGTCAGCTGCCCAGGTGCCTGATGTCAGTTTGTAGGAGGCCTTTGGTCCTCCATGGGAAGCCATGCTTCCAGCTTGTGGCAGCTTGCATCTGGAAGAAATCCTGTTCCGTTCGGGATTGTAGGTGGCCGAGGCCAGGTGACCGGCAGAGGGAGTTGGGCACAAATGATGGCCTGTTTCCAGGGGTAAGTAAAGTCAGCTGCCCAGATGCCTGATGTCAGTTTGTAGGAGGCCTTTGGCCCTCTATGGGAAGCAACGCTTCCAGCTTGTGGCTGCTTGCATCTGGAAGAAATCCTGTTCCGTTCGGGATTGTAGGTGGCCGAGGCCTGGTGCCCGGCAGAGGGGGCTGGGCACAAATGATGGCCTGTTTCCAGGGGTAAGTAAAGTCAGCTGCCCAGGTGCCTGATGTCAGTTTGTAGGAGGCCTTTGCCATCTATGGGAAGCCACGCTTCCAGCTTGTGGCAGCTTGCATCTGGAAGAAATCCTGTTCCGTTCGGGGTTGTAGGTGGCCGAGGCCTGGTGCCTGGCAGAGGGGGTTGGGCACAAAGGATGGGCTGTTTCCAGGGGTAAGTAAAGTCAGCTGCCCAGGTGCCTGATGTCAGTTTGTAGGAGGCCTTTAGCCCTCCAAGTGAAGCCACGTTTCCAGATTGTGGCAGCTTGCATCTGGAAGAACTCCTGTTCCGTTCGGGATTTAAGGTGGCAGAAGCTGTGGGCCCGGCACAGGGAGTTGGGCACAAAGGATGGCCTATTTCCAGGGGTAAGTAAAGTCAGCTGCCCAGGTGCCTGATGTCACTTTGTAGGAGGCCTTTGGCCCTCCAAGGGAAGCCAATCTTCCAGTTTGTGGCAGCTTGCATCTGGAAGAAATGCTGTTCCGTTCGGGATTGTAGGTGGCCGGAGCTGGGTGCCCGGCAGAGGGAGTTGGGCACAAAGGATGGCCTGTTTCCAGGGGTAAGTACAGTCAGCTGCCCAGGTGCCTGATGTCAGTTTGTAGGAGGCCTTTGGCCCTCCAAGGGAAGCTAGTCTTCCAGTTTGTGGCAGCTTGCATCTGGAAGAAATGCTGTTCCGTTCGGAATTGTAGGTGGCCGAGGCCAGGTGTCCGGCAGAGGGAGTTGGGCACAAAGGATGGCCTGTTTCCAGGGGTAAGTAAAGTCAGCTGCCCAGGTGCCTGATGTCAGTTTGTAGGAGGCCTTTGGTCCTCCATGGGAAGCCATGCTTCCAGCTTGTGGCAGCTTGCATCTGGAAGAAATCGTGTTCCGTTCGGGATTGTAGGTGGCCGAGGCCTGGTGACCGGCAGAGGGAGTTGGGCACAAAGGATGGCCTGTTTCCAGGGGTAAGTAAAGTCAGCTGCCCAGGTGCCTGATGTCAGTTTGTAGGAGGCCTTTGGCCCTCCAAGGGAAGCTAGTCTTCCAGTTTGTGGCAGCTTGCATCTGGAAGAAATGCTGTTCCGTTCGGAATTGTAGGTGGCCGAGGCCAGGTGTCCGGCAGAGGGAGTTGGGCACAAAGGATGGCCTGTTTCCAGGGGTAAGTAAAGTCAGCTGCTCAGGTGCCTGATGTCAGTTTGTAGGAGGCATTTGGCCCTCCATGGGAAGCCAGGTTTCCTTCTTGTGGTAGCTTGCATCTGCAAGAAATCCTGTTCCGTTTGGGATTGTAGGTGGCCGAGGCGAGGTGCCCGGCAGGGGAAGTTGGGCACAAAGGATGGCCTGTTTCCAGGGGTAAGTAAAGTCAGCTGCCCAGGTGCCTGATGTCAGTTTGTAGGAGGCCTTTGGCCCACGATGGGAAGCCAGGCTTCCTGCTTGTGGCAGCTTGCATCTGGAAGAAATCCTGTTCCGTTCGGGATTGTAGGTGGCCTAAACTGTGGGCCCGGCAGAGGGAGTTGGGCACAAAGGATGGCCTGTTTCCAAGGGTAAGTAAAGTCAGCTGCCCAGGTGCCTGATGTCAGTTTGTAGGAAGCCTTTGGCCCTCCAAGGGAAGCCAATCTTCCAGTTTGTGGCAGCTTGCATCTGGAAGAAATGCTGTTCCGTTCGGGATTGTAGGTGGACGGGGCTGGGTGCCCGGCAGAGGGAGTTGGGCACAAAGGATGGCCTGTTTCCGGGGGTAAGTAAAGTCAGCTGCTCAGGTGCCTGATGTCAGTTTGTAGGAGGCCTTTGGTCCTCCATGGGAAGCCATGCTTCCAGCTTGTGGCAGCTTGCATCTGGAAGAAATCGTGTTCCGTTCGGGATTGTAGGTGGCCGAGGCCTGGTGACCGGCAGAGGGAGTTGGGCACAAAGGATGGCCTGTTTCCAGGGGTAAGTAAAGTCAGCTGCCCAGATGCCTGATGTCAGTTTGTATGAGGCCTTTGGCCCTCTATGGGAAGCAACGCTTCCAGCTTGTGGCTGCTTGCATCTGGAAGAAATCCTGTTCCGTTCGGGATTGTAGGTGGCCGAGGCCTGGTGCCCGGCAGAGGGGGCTGGGCACAAATGATGGCCTGTTTCCAGGGGTAAGTAAAGTCAGCTGCCCAGGTGCCTGATGTCAGTTTGTAGGAGGCCTTTGCCATCTATGGGAAGCCACGCTTCCAGCTTGTGGCAGCTTGCATCTGGAAGAAATCCTGTTCCGTTCGGGGTTGTAGGTGGCCGAGGCCTGGTGCCTGGCAGAGGGGGTTGGGCACAAAGGATGGGCTGTTTCCAGGGGTAAGTAAAGTCAGTTGCCCAGGTGCCTGATGTCAGTTTGTAGGAGGCCTTTAGCCCTCCAAGTGAAGCCACGTTTCCAGATTGTGGCAGCTTGCATCTGGAAGAACTCCTGTTCCGTTCGGGATTTTAGGTGGCAGAAGCTGTGGGCCCGGCACAGGGAGTTGGGCACAAAGGATGGCCTATTTCCAGGGGTAAGTAAAGTCAGCTGCCCAGGTGCCTGATGTCACTTTGTAGGAGGCCTTTGGCCCTCCAAGGGAAGCCAATCTTCCAGTTTGTGGCAGCTTGCATCTGGAAGAAATGCTGTTCCGTTCGGGATTGTAGGTGGCCGGAGCTGGGTGCCCGGCAGAGGGAGTTGGGCACAAAGGATGGCCTGTTTCCAGGGGTAAGTACAGTCAGCTGCCCAGGTGCCTGATGTCAGTTTGTAGGAGGCCTTTGGCCCTCCATGGGAAGCCAGGTTTCCTGCTTGTGGCAGCTTGCATGTGGAAGAAATGCTGTTCCGTTCGGGATTGTAGGTGGCCGAGGCCTGGTGCCCGGCAGAGAGAGTGGGGCACAAAGGATGGCCTGTTTCCAGGGGTAAGTAAAGTCAGCTGCCCAGGTGCCTGATGTCAGTTTGTAGGAGGCCTTTGGTCCTCCATGGGAAGCCATGCTTCCAGCTTGTGGCAGCTTGCATCTGGAAGAAATCGTGTTCCGTTCGGGATTGTAGGTGGCCGAGGCCTGGTGACCGGCAGAGGGAGTTGGGCACAAAGGATGGCCTGTTTCCAGGGGTAAGTAAGGTCAGCTGCCCAGGTGCCTGATGTCAGTTTGTAGGAGGCCTTTGACCCTCCAAGGGAAGCTAGTCTTCCAGTTTGTGGCAGCTTGCATCTGGAAGAAATGCTGTTCCGTTCGGAATTGTAGGTGGCCGAGGCCAGGTGTCCGGCAGAGGGAGTTGGGCACAAAGGATGGCCTGTTTCCAGGGGTAAGTAAAGTCAGCTGCTCAGGTGCCTGATGTCAGTTTGTAGGAGGCATTTGGCCCTCCATGGGAAGCCAGGTTTCCTTCTTGTGGTAGCTTGCATCTGGAAGAAATCCTGTTCCGTTTGGGATTGTAGGTGGCCGAGGCGAGGTGCCCGGCAGAGGGAGTTGGGCACAAAGGATGGCCTGTTTCCAGGGGTAAGTAAAGTCAGCTGCCCAGGTGCCTGATGTCAGTTTGTAGGAGGCCTTTGGCCCACCATGGGAAGCCAGGCTTCCTGCTTGTGGCAGCTTGCATCTGGAAGAAATCCTGTTCCGTTCGGGATTGTAGGTGGCCTAAACTGTGGGCCCGGCAGAGGGAGTTGGGCACAAAGGATGCCCTGTTTCCAAGGGTAAGTAAAGTCGGCTACCCAGGTGCCTGATGTCAGTTTGTAGGAGGCCTTTGGCCCTCCAAGGGAAGCCAATCTTCCAGTTTGTGGCAGCTTGCATCTGGAAGAAATGCTGTTCCGTTCGGGATTGTAGGTGGACGGAGCTGGGTGCCCGGCAGAGGGAGTTGGGCACAAAGGATGGCCTGTTTCCAGGGGTAAGTACAGTCAGCTGCCCAGGTGCCTGATGTCAGTTTGTAGGAGGCCTTTGGCCCTCCATGGGAAGCCAGGCTTCCTGCTTGTGGCAGCTTGCATCTGGAAGAAATGCTGTTCCGTTCGGAATTGTAGGTGGCCGAGGCCTGGTGCCCGGCAGAGAGAGTGGGGCACAAAGGATGGGCTGTTTCCAGGGGTAAGTAAAGTCAGCTGCCCAGGTGCCTGATGTCAGTTTGTAGGAGGCCTTTGGTCCTCCATGGGAAGCCATGCTTCCAGCTTGTGGCAGCTTGCATCTGGAAGAAATCGTGTTCCGTTCGGGATTGTAGGTGGCCATGGCCTGGTGCCCGGCAGAGGGAGTTGGGCACAAATGATGGTCTGTTTCCAGGGGTAAGTAAAGTCAGCTGCCCAGGTGCCTGATGTCAGTTTGTAGGAGGCCTTTGGCCCTCTAAGGGAAGCTAGTCTTCCAGTTTGTGGCAGCTTGCATCTGGAAGAAATGCTGTTCCGTTCGGGATTGTAGGTGGCCGAGGCCAGGTGCCCGGCAGAGGGAGTTGGGCACAAATGATGGCCTGTTTCATGAGGAAAGTAAAGTCAGCTGCCCAGGTGCCTGATGTCAGTTTGTAGGAGGCCTTTGGCCCTTAATGGGAAGCCAGTTTTCCTTCTTGTGGTAGCTTGCATCTGGAAGAAATCCTGTTCCGTTTGGGATTGTAGGTGGCCGAGGCGAGGTGCCGGGCAGAGGGAGTTGGGCACAAAGGATGGCCTGTTTCCAGGGGTAAGTAAAGTCAGCTGCCCAGGTGCCTGATGTCAGTTTGTAGGAGGCCTTTGGCCCTCCATGGGAAGCCAGGCTTCCTGCTTGTGGCAGCTTGCATCTGGAAGAAATCCTGTTCCGTTCGGGATTGTAGGTGGCCGAAACTGTGGGCCCAGCAGAGGGAGTTGGGCACAAAGGATGGCCTGTTTCCAAGGGTAAGTAAAGTCAGCTGCACAGGTGCCTGATGTCAGTTTGTAGGAGGCCTTTGGCCCTCCAAGGGAAGCCAATCTTCCAGTTTGTGGCAGCTTGCATCTGGAAGAAATGCTGTTCCGTTCGGAATTGTAGGTGGCCGAGGCCAGGTGTCCGGCAGAGGGAGTTGGGCACAAAGGATGGCCTGTTTCCAGGGGTAAGTAAAGTCAGCTGCTCAGGTGCCTGATGTCAGTTTGTAGGAGGCATTTGGGCCTCCATGGGAAGCCAGGTTTCCTTCTTGTGGTAGCTTGCATCTGCAAGAAATCCTGTTCCGTTTGGGATTGTAGGTGGCCGAGGCGAGGTGCCCGGCAGAGGAAGTTGGGCACAAAGGATGGCCTGTTTCCAGGGGTAAGTAAAGTCAGCTGCCCAGGTGCCTGATGTCAGTTTGTAGGAGGCCTTTGGCCCACGATGGGAAGCCAGGCTTCCTGCTTGTGGCAGCTTGCATCTGGAAGAAATCCTGTTCCGTTCGGGATTGTAGGTGGCCTAAACTGTGGGCCCGGCAGAGGGAGTTGGGCACAAAGGATGGCCTGTTTCCAAGGGTAAGTAAAGTCAGCTGCCCAGGTGCCTGATGTCAGTTTGTAGGAAGCCTTTGGCCCTCCAAGGGAAGCCAATCTTCCAGTTTGTGGCAGCTTGCATCTGGAAGAAATGCTGTTCCGTTCGGGATTGTAGGTGGACGGGGCTGGGTGCCCGGCAGAGGGAGTTGGGCACAAAGGATGGCCTGTTTCCGGGGGTAAGTAAAGTCAGCTGCTCAGGTGCCTGATGTCAGTTTGTAGGAGGCCTTTGGTCCTCCATGGGAAGCCATGCTTCCAGCTTGTGGCAGCTTGCATCTGGAAGAAATCGTGTTCCGTTCGGGATTGTAGGTGGCCGAGGCCTGGTGACCGGCAGAGGGAGTTGGGCACAAAGGATGGCCTGTTTCCAGGGGTAAGTAAAGTCAGCTGCCCAGATGCCTGATGTCAGTTTGTATGAGGCCTTTGGCCCTCTATGGGAAGCAACGCTTCCAGCTTGTGGCTGCTTGCATCTGGAAGAAATCCTGTTCCGTTCGGGATTGTAGGTGGCCGAGGCCTGGTGCCCGGCAGAGGGGGCTGGGCACAAATGATGGCCTGTTTCCAGGGGTAAGTAAAGTCAGCTGCCCAGGTGCCTGATGTCAGTTTGTAGGAGGCCTTTGCCATCTATGGGAAGCCACGCTTCCAGCTTGTGGCAGCTTGCATCTGGAAGAAATCCTGTTCCGTTCGGGGTTGTAGGTGGCCGAGGCCTGGTGCCTGGCAGAGGGGGTTGGGCACAAAGGATGGGCTGTTTCCAGGGGTAAGTAAAGTCAGTTGCCCAGGTGCCTGATGTCAGTTTGTAGGAGGCCTTTAGCCCTCCAAGTGAAGCCACGTTTCCAGATTGTGGCAGCTTGCATCTGGAAGAACTCCTGTTCCGTTCGGGATTTTAGGTGGCAGAAGCTGTGGGCCCGGCACAGGGAGTTGGGCACAAAGGATGGCCTATTTCCAGGGGTAAGTAAAGTCAGCTGCCCAGGTGCCTGATGTCAGTTTGTAGGAGGCCTTTGGCCCTCCAAGGGAAGCCAATCTTCCAGTTTGTGGCAGCTTGCATCTGGAAGAAATGCTGTTCCGTTCGGGATTGTAGGTGGCCGGAGCTGGGTGCCCGGCAGAGGGAGTTGGGCACAAAGGATGGCCTGTTTCCAGGGGTAAGTACAGTCAGCTGCCCAGGTGCCTGATGTCAGTTTGTAGGAGGCCTTTGGCCCTCCATGGGAAGCCAGTTTTCCTTCTTGTGGTAGCTTGCATCTGGAAGAAATCCTGTTCCGTTTGGGATTGTAGGTGGCCGAGGCGAGGTGCCGGGCAGAGGGAGTTGGGCACAAAGGATGGCCTGTTTCCAGGGGTAAGTAAAGTCAGCTGCCCAGGTGCCTGATGTCAGTTTGTAGGAGGCCTTTGGCCCTCCATGGGAAGCCAGGCTTCCTGCTTGTGGCAGCTTGCATCTGGAAGAAATCCTGTTCCGTTCGGGATTGTAGGTGGCCGAAACTGTGGGCCCAGCAGAGGGAGTTGGGCACAAAGGATGGCCTGTTTCCAAGGGTAAGTAAAGTCAGCTGCACAGGTGCCTGATGTCAGTTTGTAGGAGGCCTTTGGCCCTCCAAGGGAAGCCAATCTTCCAGTTTGTGGCAGCTTGCATCTGGAAGAAATGCTGTTCCGTTCGGGATTGTAGGTGGACGGAGCTGGGTGCCCGGCAGAGGGAGTTGGGCACAAAGGATGGCCTGTTTCCAGGGGTATGTACAGTCAGCTGCCCAGGTGCCTGATGTCAGTTTGTAGGAGGCCTTTGGCCCTCCATGGGAAGCCAGGTTTCCTGCTTGTGGCAGCTTGCATCTGGAAGAAATGCTGTTCCGTTCGGGATTGTAGGTGGCCGAGGCCTGGTGCCCGGCAGAGAGAGTGGGGCAAAAAGGATGGCCTGTTTCCAGGGGTAAGTAAAATCAGCTGCCCAGGTGCCTGATGTCAGTTTGTAGGAGGCCTTTGGTCCTCCATGGGAAGCCATGCTTCCAGCTAGTGGCAGCTTGCATCTGGAAGAAATCGTGTTCCGTTCGGGATTGTAGGTGGCCGAGGCCAGGTGCCCGGCAGAGGGAGTTGGGCACAAAGGATGGCCTGTTTCCAGGGGTAAGTAAAGTCAGCTGCCCAGGTGCCTGATGTCAGTTTGTAGGAGGCCTTTGGCCCTCCAAGGGAAGCTAGTCTTCCAGTTTGTGGCAGCTTGCATCTGGAAGAAATGCTGTTCCGTTCGGAATTGTAGGTGGCCGAGGCCAGGTGTCCGGCAGAGGGAGTTGGGCACAAAGGATGGCCTGTTTTCAGGGGTAAGTAAAGTCAGCTGCTCAGGTGCCTGATGTCAGTTTGTAGGAGGCATTTGGCCCTCCATGGGAAGCCAGGTTTCCTTCTTGTGGTAGCTTGCATCTGGAAGAAATCCTGTTTTGTTTGGGATTGTAGGTGGCCGAGGCGAGGTGCCCGGCAGAGTGAGTTGGGCACAAATGATGGCCTGTTTCCAGGGGTAAGTAAAGTCAGCTGCCCAGGTGCCTGATGTCAGTTTGTAGGAGGCCTTTGGCCCTCCATGGGAAGCCAGGCTTCCTGCTTGTGGCAGCTTGCATCTGGAAGAAATCCTGTTCCGTTCGGGATTGTAGGTGGCCGAAACTGTGGGCCCGGCAGAGGGAGTTGGGGACAAAGGATGGCCTGTTTCCAAGGGTAAGTAAAGTCAGCTGCTCAGGTGACTGATGTCAGTTTGTAGGAGGCATTTGGCCCTCCATGGGAAGCCAGGTTTCCTTCTTGTGGTAGCTTGCATCTGGAAGAAATCCTGTTCCGTTTGGGATTGTAGGTGGCCGAGGCGAGGTGCCCGGCAGAGGGAGTTGGGCACAAAGGATGGCCTGTTTCCAGGGGTAAGTAAAGTCAGCTGCCCAGGTGCCTGATGTCAGTTTGTAGGAGGCCTTTGGCCCACCATGGGAAGCCATGCTTCCTGCTTGTGGCAGCTTGCATCTGGAAGAACTCCTGTTCCGTTCGGGATTGTAGGTGGTCGAGGCCAGGTGCCCGGCAGAGGAAGTTGGGCACAAAGGATGGCCTGTTTCCAGGGATAAGTAAAGTAAGCTGCCCAGGTGCCTGATGTCAGTTTGTAGGTGACCTTTGGCCCTCCAAACGAAGCACGTCTTCCAGTTTGTGGCAGCTTGCATCTGGAAGAAATCCTGTTCAGTTCGGGATTGTAGGTGGCCAAGGCCTGGTGCCCGGCAGAGGGAGTTGTGCACAAAGGATGTCCTGTTTCCAGGGGTAAGTAAAGTCAGCTGCCCAGGTGCCTGATGTCAGTTTGTAGGAGGCCTTTGGCCCTCCAAGGGAAGCTAGTCTTCCTGTTCAAGGCAGCTTGCATCTGGACGAAATCCTGTTCGGTTCGGGATTGTAGGTGGCCGAGGCCAGGTGCGCGGCAGAGGGAGTTGGGCAAAAAGGATGGCCTGTTTCCAGGGGTAAGTAAAGTCAGCTGCCCAGGTGCCTGATGTCAGTTTTCAGGTGTCCTATGGTCCTTCATGGGAAGCCAGGCTTCCAGCTTGTGGCAGCTCGCATCAGGAAGAAATGCTGTTTGGTTCGGGATTGTAGGTGGCCGAGGCCAGGTGCCCGGCAGAGGGAGTTGGGCACAAAGGATGGCCTGTTTCCAGGGGTAAGTAAAGTCAGCTGCCCAGGTGCCTCATGTCAGTTTGTAGGAGGCCTTTGGCCCTCCATGTGAAGCGACGTTTCCAGCTTGTGGCAGCTTGCATCTGGAAGAAATCCTGTTCCGTTCTGGATTTTAGGTGGCAGAAGCTGTGGGCCTGGCACAGGGAGTTGGACACAAAGGATGGCCTGTTTCCAGGGGTAAGTAAAGTCAGCTGCCCAGGTGCCTGATGTCAGTTTGTAGGAGGCCTTTGGCCCTCCAAGGGAAGCTAGTCTTCCAGTTTGTGGCAGCTTGCATCTGGAAGAAATGCTGTTCCGTTCGGAATTGTAGGTGGCCGAGGCGAGGTGCCCGGCAGAGGGAGTTGGGCACCAAGGATGGCCTGTTTCCAGGGGTAAGTAAAGTCAGCTGCCCAGGTGCCTGATGTCAGTTTGTAGGAGGCCTTTGGCCCTCCATGGGAAGCCAGGCTTCCTGCTTGCAGCAGCTTGCATCTGGAAGAAATCCTGTTCCGTTCGGGATTGTAGCTGGCCTGAGCTGGGTGCCCAGCTGAGGGAGTTGGGCACAAAGGATGGCCTGTTTCCAGAAGTAAATAAAGTCAGCTGCCCAGGTGCCTGATGTCAGTTTGTAGGAGGCCTTTGGCCCTCCATGGGAAGCCAGGCTTCCTGCTTGTGGCAGCTTGAATCTGAAAGAAATCCTGTTCCGTTCGAGATTGTAGGTGGCCGAATCCTGGTGCCCGGCAGAGGGAGTTGGGCACAAATGATGGCCTGTTTCATGAGGAAAGTAAAATCAGCTGCCCAGGTGCCTGATGTCAGTTTGTAGGAGGCCTTTGGCCCTCCAAGAAAAGCTAGTCTTCCAGTTTGTGGCAGTTTGCATCTGGAAGAAATCCTGTTCCGTTCGGGATTGTAGGTGGCCGAGGCCAGGTGCCCGGCAGAGGGAGTTGGGCACAAAGGATGGCCTGTTTCCAGGGGTAAGTAAAGTCAGCTGCCCAGGTGCCTGATGTCAGTTTGTAGGAGGCCTTTGGCCCTCCATGGGAAGCCAGGTTTCCAGCTTCTGGCAGCTTGCATCTGGAAGAACTCCTGTTCCGTTTCGGATTGTAGTTGGTCGAGGCCAGGTGCCCGGCAGAGGGAGTTGGGCACAAAGGATGGCCTGTTTCCAGGGGTAAGTACAGTCAGCTGCCCAGGTGCCTGATGTCAGTTTGTAGGAGGCCTTTGGTCCTCCATGGGAAGCCATGCTTCCAGCTTGTGGCAGCTTGCATCTGAAAGAAATCCTGTTCCGTTCGGGATTGTACGTGGCCGAGGCCTGGTGCCCGGCAGAGGGAGTTGGGCACAAAGGATGGCCTGTTTCCAGGGGTAAGTAAAGTCAGCTGCCCAGGTGCCTGATGTCAGTTTGTAGGAGGCCTTTGGCCCTCCAAGTGAAGCGACGTTTTCAGCTTGAGGCAGCTTGCATCTGGAAGAATAGCTGTTCCGTTCGGGATTTTAGGTGGCAGAAGCTGAGGGCCCGGCAGAGGGAGTTGGGCACATAGGATGGCCTGTTTCCAGGGGTAAGTAAAGTCAGCTGCTCAGGTGCCTGATGTCAGTTTGTAGGAGTCCTTTGGCCCTCCATGGGAAGCCAGATTTCCTTCTTGTGGCAGCTTGCATCTGGAAGAAATCCTGTTCCGTTCGGGATTGTAGGTGGCCGAGGCGAGGTGCCCGGCAGACGGAGTTGGGCACAAAGGATGGCCTGTTTCCAGGGATAAGTAAAGTCAGCTGCCCAGGTGCCTGATGTCAGTTTGTAGGAGGCCTTTGGCCCTCCAAGGGAAGCAAGTCTTCCAGTTTGTGGCAGCTTGCATCTGGAAGAAATGCTGTTCCGTTCGGAATTGTGGGTGGCCGAGGCCAGGTGCCCGGCAGAGGGAGTTGGGCACAAAGGATGGCCTGTTTCCAGGGGTAAGTAAAGTCAGCTGCCCAGGTGCCTGATGTCAGTTTGTAGGAGGCCTTTGGCCCTCCAAGGGAAGCCAAGCTTCCAGTTTGTGGCAGCTTGCATCTGGAAGAAATGCTGTTCCGTTCGGGATTGTAGGTGGCCTAAACTGTGGGCCCGGCAGAGGGAGTTGGGCACAAAGGATGGCCTGTTTCCAAGGGTAAGTAAAGTCAGCTGCCCAGGTGCCTGATGTCAGTTTGTAGGAGGCCTTTGGCCCTCCAAGGGAAGCCAATCTTCCAGTTTGTGGCAGCTTGCATCTGGAAGAAATGCTGTTCCGTTCGGGATTGTAGGTGGACGGAGCTGGGTGCCCGGCAGAGGGAGTTGGGCACAAAGGATGGGCTGTTTCCAGGGGTAAGTAAAGTCAGCTGCCCAGGTGCCTGATGTCAGTTTGTAGGAGGCCTTTGGCCCTCCATGGGAAGCCAGGTTTCCTGCTTGTGGCAGCTTGCATCTGGAAGAAATGCTGTTCCGTTCGGGATTGTAGGTGGCCGAGGCCTGGTGCCCGGCTGAGAGAGTGGGGCACAAAGGATGGCCTGTTTCCAGGGGTAAGTAAAGTCAGCTGCCCAGGTGCCTGATGTCAGTTTGTAGGAGGCCTTTGGTCCTCCATGGGAAGCCAGGTTTCCTTATTGTGGTAGCTTGCATCTGGAAGAAATCCTGTTTCGTTTGGGATTGTAGGTGGCCGAGGCCTGGTGACCGGCAGAGGGAGTTGGGCACAAAGGATGGCCTGTTTCCAGGGGTAAGTAAAGTCAGCTGCCCAGGTGCCTGATGTCAGTTTGTAGGAGGCCTTTGGCCCACCATGGGAAGCCAGGCTTCCTGCTTGTGGCAGCTTGCATCTGGAAGAAATCCTGTTCCGTTCGGGATTGTAGGTGGCCTAAACTGTGGGCCCGGCAGAGGGAGTTGGGCACAAAGGATGGCCTGTTTCCAAGGGTAAGTAAAGTCAGCTGCCCAGGTGCCTGATGTCAGTTTGTAGGAGGCCTTTGGCCCTCCATGGGAAGCCAGGTTTCCTGCTTGTGGCAGCTTGCATCTGGAAGAAATGCTGTTCCGTTCGGGATTGTAGGTGGCCGAGGCCTGGTGCCCGGCAGAGAGAGTGGGGCACAAAGGATAGCCTGTTTCCAGGGGTAAGTAAAGTCAGCTGCCCAGGTGCCTGATGTCAGTTTGTAGGAGGCCTTTGGCCCTCCATGGGAAGCCAGGTTTCCAGCTTGTGGCAGCTTGCATCTGGAAGAACTCGTGTTCCGTTTAGGATTGTAGTTGGTCGAGGCCAGGTGCCCGGCAGAGGGAGTTGGGCACAAAGGATGGCCTGTTTCCAGGGGTAAGTACAGTCAGCTGCCCAGGTGCCTGATGTCAGTTTGTAGGAGGCCTTTGGTCCTCCATGGGAAGCCATGCTTCCAGCTTGTGGCAGCTTGCATCTGAAAGAAATCCTGTTCCGTTCGGGATTGTACGTGGCCGAGGCCTGGTGCCCGGCAGAGGGAGTTGGGCACAAAGGATGGCCTGTTTCCAGGGGTAAGTAAAGTCAGCTGCCCAGGTGCCTGATGTCAGTTTTTAGGAGGCCTTTGGCCCTCCAAGTGAAGCGACGTTTTCAGCTTGAGGCAGCTTGCATCTGGAAGAATAGCTGTTCCGTTCGGGATTTTAGGTGGCAGAAGCTGAGGGCCCGGCAGAGGGAGTTGGGCACATAGGATGGCCTGTTTCCAGGGGTAAGTAAAGTCAGCTGCTCAGGTGCCTGATGTCAGTTTGTAGGAGGCCTTTGGCCCTCCAAGGGAAGCCAATCTTCCAGTTTGTGGCAGCTTGCATCTGGAAGAAATGCTGTTCCGTTCGGGATTGTAGGTGGACGGAGCTGGGTGCCCGGCAGAGGGAGTTGGGCACAAAGGATGGGCTGTTTCCAGGGGTAAGTAAAGTCAGCTGCCCAGGTGCCTGATGTCAGTTTGTAGGAGGCCTTTGGCCCTCCATGGGAAGCCAGGTTTCCTGCTTGTGGCAGCTTGCATCTGGAAGAAATGCTGTTCCGTTCGGGATTGTAGGTGGCCGAGGCCTGGTGCCCGGCAGAGAGAGTGGGGCACAAAGGATGGCCTGTTTCCAGGGGTAAGTAAAGTCAGCTGCCCAGGTGCCTGATGTCAGTTTGTAGGAGGCCTTTGGTCCTCCATGGGAAGCCATGCTTCCAGCTTGTGGCAGCTTGCATCTGGAAGAAATCCTGTTCCGTTCGGGATTGTAGGTGGCCGAGGCCTGGTGACCGGCAGAGGGAGTTGGGCACAAAGGATGGCCTGTTTCCAGGGGTAAGTAAAGTCAGCTGCCCAGGTGCCTGATGTCAGTTTGTAGGAGGCCTTTGGCCCTCCAAGGGAAGCCAATCTTCCAGTTTGTGGCAGCTTGCATCTGGAAGAAATGCTGTTCCGTTCGGGATTGTAGGTGGCCTAAACTGTGGGCCCGGCAGAGGGAGTTGGGCACAAAGGATGGCCTGTTTCCAAGGGTAAGTAAAGTCAGCTGCCCAGGTGCCTGATGTCAGTTTGTAGGAGGCCTTTGGCCCTCCAAGGGAAGCCAATCTTCCAGTTTGTGGCAGCTTGCATCTGGAAGAAATGCTGTTCCGTTCGGGATTGTAGGTGGACGGAGCTGGGTGCCCGGCAGAGGGAGTTGGGCACAAAGGATGGCCTGTTTCCAGGGGTAAGTAAAGTCAGCTGCCCAGGTGCCTGATGTCAGTTTGTAGGAGGCCTTTGGCCCTCCATGGGAAGCCAGGTTTCCTGCTTGTGGCAGCTTGCATCTGGAAGAAATGCTGTTCCGTTCGGGATTGTAGGTGGCCGAGGCCTGGTGCCCGGCAGAGAGAGTGGGGCACAAAGGATGGCCTGTTTCCAGGGGTAAGTAAAGTCAGCTGCCCAGGTGCCTGATGTCAGTTTGTAGGAGGCCTTTGGTCCTCCATGGGAAGCCATGCTTCCAGCTTGTGGCAGCTTGCATCTGGAAGAAATCCTGTTCCGTTCGGGATTGTAGGTTGCCGAGGCCTGGTGACCGGCAGAGGGAGTTGGGCACAAAGGATGGCCTGTTTCCAGGGGTAAGTAAAGTCAGCTGCCCAGGTGCCTGATGTCAGTTTGTAGGAGGCCTTTGGCCCTCCAAGGGAAGCTAGTCTTCCAGTTTGTGGCAGCTTGCATCTGGAAGAAATGCTGTTCCGTTCGGAATTGTAGTTGGCCGAGGCCAGGTGTCCGGCAGAGGGAGTTGGGCACAAAGGATGGCCTGTTTCCAGGGGTAAGTAAAGTCAGCTGCTCAGGTGCCTGATGTCAGTTTGTAGGAGTCATTTGGCCCTCCATGGGAAGCCAGGTTTCCTTCTTGTGGTAGCTTGCATCTGGAAGAAATCCTGTTCCGTTTGGGATTGTAGGTGGCCGAGGCGAGGTGCCCGGCAGAGGGAGTTGGGCACAAAGGATGGCCTATTTCCAGGGGTAAGTAAAGTCAGCTGCCCAGGTGCCTGATGTCAGTTTGTAGGAGGCCTTTGGCCCTCCATGGGAAGCCAGGCTTCCTGCTTGTGGCAGCTTGCATCTGGAAGAAATCCCGTTCCGTTCGGGATTGTAGGTGGCCTAAACTGTGGGCCCGGCAGAGGGAGTTGGGCACAAAGGATGGCCTGTTTCCAAGGGTAAGTAAAGTCAGCTGCCCAGGTGCCTGATGTCAGTTTGTAGGAGGCCTTTGGCCCTCCAAGGGAAGCCAATCTTCCAGTTTGTGGCAGCTTGCATCTGGAAGAAATGCTGTTCCGTTCGGGATTGTAGGTGGACGGAGCTGGGTGCCCGGCAGAGGGAGTTGGGCACAAAGGATGGCCTGTTTCCAGGGGTAAGTACAGTCAGCTGCCCAGGTGCCTGATGTCAGTTTGTAGGAGGCCTTTGGCCCTCCATGGGAAGCCAGGTTTCCTGCTTGTGGCAGCTTGCATCTGGAAGAAATGCTGTTCCGTTCGGGATTGTAGGTGGCCGAGGCCTGGTGCCCGGCAGAGAGAGTGGGGCACAAAGGATGGCCTGTTTCCAGGGGTAAGTAAAGTCAGCTGCCCAGGTGCCTGATGTCAGTTTGTAGGTGACCTTTGGCCCTCCAAACGAAGCACGTCTTCCAGTTTGTGGCAGCTTGCATCTGGAAGAAATCCTGTTCTGTTTGGGATTGTACGTGGCTGTCTTGGTTTAGGAAGACAGGTATCTGCTAGGTAAAATTACAATCAGAGGCTCTTTGGCAAAGATTTGGGAAATAGGAATAGCAGTTCTTTACTAGTATGTAATACAAAGCAAACAAACACAAAAAAAAACTCCCCCCCCCACCAAACAACTACAGCATTAATGACAAACGACAACAGTACCAAGAACCTTGAGGGCTTTGTTTCACAAAACCCAGAGCAGTTTGGTTTCGGTGTCCCTGCAGGATCCTCAGAGCACCAAGCTGGAACAGTGGAAAAGTCCCGGGCTGGTAGCTGGGATGGCAGGGTGTCCCGGCAGGCAGGGGCAGGATGTCCCGGCAGCGCAGGGAGTGCAGGGTCACGCTGCAGCAAGAGGAGCAGCGCCGAAGCAGCTCGAAGGCGAGGCAGAAAAACGGCGGCTGAGATCCTCGAGGAGCGGCCGACACGCGTCTCCCAAACGCCGGAAGCAGAAAAGCACGCAGCTGCCTCAAGCTGTGTCTTTTACCTGCGTTATCTCCCCCTTCCACATTTTGTCCACCTCTTTGTTTCAGCCAAGCACTCTCAAGTATCCAACACCCGGTCCCCTTGGCAACCCGTGGGGAAAATATTCCCCAGAGAAAGAAGGAACAAACCCAACCCCCAACAGTGGCCGAGGCCAGGTGCCCGGCAGAGGGAGTTGGGCACAAAGGATGGGCTGTTTCCAGAGGTAAGTAAAGTCAGCTGCCCAGGTGCCTGATATCAGTTTGTAGGAGGCCTTTGGCCCTCCATGTGAAGCCAGGTTTCCTGCTTGTGGCAGCTTGCATCTGGAAGAAATCCTGTTCCGTTTGGGATTGTAGGTGGCCGAGGCCAGGTGCCCGGCAGAGGGAGTTGGGCACAAAGGATGGCCTGTTTCTAGGGGTAAGTAAAGTCAGCTGCCCAGGTGCCTGATGTCAGTTTGTAGGAGGCCTTTGGCCCTCCAAGTGAAGCGACGTTTCCAGCTTGTGGCACCTTGCATCTGGAAGAACTCCTGTTCCGTTTAGGATTGTACGTGGTCGAGGCCCGGTGCCCGGCAGAGGGAGTTGGGCACAAAGGATGGCCTGTTTCCAGGGGTAAGTAAAGTCAGCTGCCCAGGTGCCTGATGTCAGTTTGTAGGTGACCTTTGGCCCTCCAAACGAAGCACGTCTTCCAGTTTGTGGCAGCTTGCATCTGGAAGAAATCCTGTTCTGTTTGGGATTGTACGTGGCTGTCTTGGTTTAGGAAGACAGGTATCTGCTAGGTAAAATTACAATCAGAGGCTCTTTGGCAAAGATTTGGGAAATAGGAATAGCAGTTCTTTACTAGTATGTAATACAAAGCAAACAAACACAAAAAAAAAACTCCCCCCCCCACCAAACAACTACAGCATTAATGACAAACGACAACAGTACCAAGAACCTTGAGGGCTTTGTTTCACAAAACCCAGAGCAGTTTGGTTTCGGTGTCCCTGCAGGATCCTCAGAGCACCAAGCTGGAACAGTGGAAAAGTCCCGGGCTGGTAGCTGGGATGGCAGGGTGTCCCGGCAGGCAGGGGGCAGGATGTCCCGGCAGCGCAGGGAGTGCAGGGTCACGCTGCAGCAAGAGGAGCAGCGCCGAAGCAGCTCGAAGGCGAGGCAGAAAAACGGCGGCTGAGATCCTCGAGGAGCGGCCGACACGCGTCTCCCAAACGCCGGAAGCAGAAAAGCACGCAGCTGCCTCAAGCTGTGTCTTTTACCTGCGTTATCTCCCCCTTCCACATTTTGTCCACCTCTTTTTTCAGCCAAGCACTCTCAAGTATCCAACACCCGGTCCCCTTGGCAACCCGTGGGGAAAAAAATTCCCCAGAGAAAGAAGGAACAAACCCAACCCCCAACAGTGGCCGAGGCCAGGTGCCGGCAGAGGGAGTTGGGCACAAAGGATGGGCTGTTTCCCAGAGGTAAGTAAAGTCAGCTGCCCAGGTGCCTGATATCAGTTTGTAGGAGGCCTTTGGCCCTCCAAGGGAAGCTAGTCTTCCTGTTCAAGGCAGCTTGCATCTGGACGAAATCCTGTTCGGTTCGGGATTCTAGGTGGCCGAGGCCAGGTGCCCGGCAGAGGGAGTTGGGCACAAAGGATGGCCTGTTTCCAGGGGTAAGTAAAGTCAGCTGCCCAGGTGCCTGATGTCAGTTTTCAGGTGTCTATTGGTCCTCCATGGGAAGCCAGGTTTCCTGCTTGTGGCAGCTTGCATCTGGAAGAAATGCTGTTCCGTTCGGGATTGTAGGTGGCCGAGGCCTGGTGCCCGGCCAGAGGGAGTTGGGCACAAAGGATGGCCTGTTTCCAGGGGTAAGTAAAGTCAGCTGCCCAGGTGCCTGATGTCAGTTTGTAGGAGGCCTTTGGCCCTGCAAGGGAAGCCAGGCTTCCAGTTTCTGGCAGCTTGCATCTGGAAGAAATCCTGTTCCATTCGGGATTGTAGGTGGCCGAGGCCAGGTGCCCGGCAGAGGAGTTGGGCACAAATGATGGCCTGTTTTATGAGGGGAAAGTAAAGTCAGCTGCCCAGGTGCCTGATGTCAGTTTTTAGGAGGCCTTTGGCCCTCAAGGGAAGCACGCTTCCAGCTTGTGGCAGCTTGCATCTGGAAGAAATCCTGTTCCGTTCGGGATTGTAGGTGGCCGAGGCCAGTTGCCCGGCTGAGGGAGTTGGGCACAAAGGATGGGCTGTTTCCAGGGGTAAGTAAAGTCAGCTGCCCAGGTGCCTGATGTCAGTTTGTAGGAGGCCTTTGGCCCTCCAAGGGAAGCTAGTCTTCCTGTTTAAGGCAGCTTGCATCTGGAAGAAATCCTGTTCCGTTCGGGATTGTAGGTGGCCGGAGCTCGGTGCCCAGCTGAGGGAGTTGGGCACAAAGGATGGCCTGTTTCCAGAAGTAAGTAAAGTCAGCTGCCCAGGTGCCTGATGTCAGTTTGTAGGAGGCCTTTGGCCCTCCATGGGAAGCCAGGCTTCCTGCTTGTGGCAGCTTGCATCTGGAAGAAATCCTGTTCCGTTCGAGATTGTAGGTGGCCGAAGCCTGGTGCCCGGCAGAGGGAGTTGGGCACAAATGATGGCCTGTTTCATGAGGAAAGTAAAATCAGCTGCCCAGGTGCCTGATGTCAGTTTGTAGGAGGCCTTTTGCCCTCCAAGTGAAGCGACGTTTCCAGCTTGTGGCAGCTTGCATCTGGAAGAACTCCTGTTCCGTTCGGGATTGTAGGTGGTCGAGGCCAGGTGCCCGGCAGAGGAAGTTGGGCACAAAGGATGGCCTGTTTCCAGGGGTAAGTAAAGTAAGCTGCCCAGGTGCCTGATGTCAGTTTGTAGGTGACCTTTGGCCCTCCAAACGAAGCACGTCTTCCAGTTTGTGGCAGCTTGCATCTGGAAGAAATCCTGTTCAGTTCGGGATTGTAGGTGGCCAAGGCCTGGTGCCCGGCAGAGGGAGTTGTGCACAAAGGATGTCCTGTTTCCAGGGGTAAGTAAAGTCAGCTGCCCAGGTGCCTGATGTCAGTTTGTAGGAGGCCTTTGGCCCTCCAAGGGAAGCTAGTCTTCCTGTTCAAGGCAGCTTGCATCTGGACGAAATTCTGTTCGGTTCGGGATTGTAGGTGGCCGAGGCCAGGTGCCCGGCAGAGGGAGTTGGGCAAAAAGGATGGCCTGTTTCCAGGGGTAAGTAAAGTCAGCTGCCCAGGTGCCTGATGTCAGTTTTCAGGTGTCCTATGGTCCTTCATGGGAAGCCAGGTTTCCTGCTTGTGGCAGCTTGCATCTGGAAGAAATGCTATTCCGTTCGGGATTGAAGGTGGCCGAGGCCAGTTGCCCGGCTGAGGGAGTTGGGCACAAAGGATGGCCTGTTTCCAGGGGTAAGTAAAGTCAGCTGCCCAGGTGCCTGATGTCAGTTTGTAGGAGTCTTTTGGCCCTCCATGGGAAGCCAGGCTTCCAGCTTGTGGCAGCTCGCATCAGGAAGAAATGCTGTTTGGTTCGGGATTGTAGGTGGCCGAGGCCAGGTGCCCGGCAGAGGGAGTTGGGCACAAAGGATGGCCTGTTTCCAGGGGTAAGTAAAGTCAGCTGCCCAGGTGCCTCATGTCAGTTTGTAGGAGGCCTTTGGCCCTCCAAGTGAAGCGACGTGTCCAGCTTGTGGCAGCTTGCATCTGGAAGAAATCCTGTTCCGTTCGGGATTTTAGGTGGCAGAAGCTGTGGGCCTGGCACAGGGAGTTGGACACAAATGATGGCCTGTTTCCAGAAGTAAGTAAAGTCAGCTGCCCAGGTGCCTGATGTCAGTTTGTAGGAGGCCTTTGGCCCTCCAAGGGAAGCTAGTCTTCCAGTTTGTGGCAGCTTGCATCTGGAAGAAATGCTGTTCCGTTCGGAATTGTAGGTGGCCGAGGCGAGGTGCCCGGCAGAGGGAGTTGGGCACAAAGGATGGCCTGTTTCCAGGGGTAAGTAAAGTCAGCTGCCCAGGTGCCTGATGTCAGTTTGTAGGAGGCCTTTGGCCCTCCATGGGAAGCCAGGCTTCCTGCTTGCAGCAGCTTGCATCTGGAAGAAATCCTGTTCCGTTCGGGATTGTAGCTGGCCTGAGCTGGGTGCCCAGCTGAGGGAGTTGGGCACAAAGGATGGCCTGTTTCCAGAAGTAAATAAAGTCAGCTGCCCAGGTGCCTGATGTCAGTTTGTAGGAGGCCTTTGGCCCTCCATGGGAAGCCAGGCTTCCTGCTTGTGGCAGCTTGAATCTGAAAGAAATCCTGTTCCGTTCGAGATTGTAGGTGGCCGAATCCTGGTGCCCGGCAGAGGGAGTTGGGCACAAATGATGGCCTGTTTCATGAGGAAAGTAAAATCAGCTGCCCAGGTGCCTGATGTCAGTTTGTAGGAGGCCTTTGGCCCTCCAAGAAAAGCTAGTCTTCCAGTTTGTGGCAGTTTGCATCTGGAAGAAATCCTGTTCCGTTCGGGATTGTAGGTGGCCGAGGCCTGGTGACCGGCAGAGGGAGTTGGGCACAAAGGATGGCCTGTTTCCAGGGGTAAGTAAAGTCAGCTGCCCAGGTGCCTGATGTCAGTTTGTAGGAGGCCTTTGGCCCTCCATGGGAAGCCAGGTTTCCAGCTTCTGGCAGCTTGCATCTGGAAGAACTCCTGTTCCGTTTCGGATTGTAGTTGGTCGAGGCCAGGTGCCCGGCAGAGGGAGTTGGGCACAAAGGATGGCCTGTTTCCAGGGGTAAGTACAGTCAGCTGCCCAGGTGCCTGATGTCAGTTTGTAGGAGGCCTTTGGTCCTCCATGGGAAGCCATGCTTCCAGCTTGTGGCAGCTTGCATCTGAAAGAAATCCTGTTCCGTTCGGGATTGTACGTGGCCGAGGCCTGGTGCCCGGCAGAGGGAGTTGGGCACAAAGGATGGCCTGTTTCCAGGGGTAAGTAAAGTCAGCTGCCCAGGTGCCTGATGTCAGTTTGTAGGAGGCCTTTGGCCCTCCAAGTGAAGCGACGTTTTCAGCTTGAGGCAGCTTGCATCTGGAAGAATAGCTGTTCCGTTCGGGATTTTAGGTGGCAGAAGCTGAGGGCCCGGCAGAGGGAGTTGGGCACATAGGATGGCCTGTTTCCAGGGGTAAGTAAAGTCAGCTGCTCAGGTGCCTGATGTCAGTTTGTAGGAGTCCTTTGGCCCTCCATGGGAAGCCAGATTTCCTTCTTGTGGCAGCTTGCATCTGGAAGAAATCCTGTTCCGTTCGGGATTGTAGGTGGCCGAGGCGAGGTGCCCGGCAGAGGGAGTTGGGCACAAAGGATGGCCTGTTTCCAGGGATAAGTAAAGTCAGCTGCCCAGGTGCCTGATGTCAGTTTGTAGGAGGCCTTTGGCCCTCCAAGGGAAGCAAGTCTTCCAGTTTGTGGCAGCTTGCATCTGGAAGAAATGCTGTTCCGTTCGGAATTGTGGGTGGCCGAGGCCAGGTGCCCGGCAGAGGGAGTTGGGCACAAAGGATGTCCTGTTTCCAGGGGTAAGTAAAGTCAGCTGCCCAGGTGCCTGATGTCAGTTTGTAGGAGGCCTTTGGCCCTCCAAGGGAAGCCAATCTTCCAGTTTGTGGCAGCTTGCATCTGGAAGAAATGCTGTTCCGTTCGGGATTGTAGGTGGCCTAAACTGTGGGACCGGCAGAGGGAGTTGGGCACAAAGGATGGCCTGTTTCCAAGGGTAAGTAAAGTCAGCTGCCCAGGTGCCTGATGTCAGTTTGTAGGAGGCCTTTGGCCCTCCAAGGGAAGCCAATCTTCCAGTTTGTGGCAGCTTGCATCTGGAAGAAATGCTGTTCCGTTCGGGATTGTAGGTGGACGGAGCTGGGTGCCCGGCAGAGGGAGTTGGGCACAAAGGATGGCCTGTTTCCAGGGGTAAGTAAAGTCAGCTGCCCAGGTGCCTGATGTCAGTTTGCAGGAGGCCTTTGGCCCTCCATGGGAAGCCAGGTTTCCTGCTTGTGGCAGCTTGCATCTGGAAGAAATGCTGTTCCGTTCGGGATTGTAGGTGGCCGAGGCCTGGTGCCCGGCAGAGAGAGTGGGGCACAAAGGATGGCCTGTTTCCAGGGGTAAGTAAAGTCAGCTGCCCAGGTGCCTGATGTCAGTTTGTAGGAGGCCTTTGGTCCTCCATGGGAAGCCAGGTTTCCTTATTGTGGTAGCTTGCATCTGGAAGAAATCCTGTTCCGTTTGGGATTGTAGGTGGCCGAGGCCTGGTGACCGGCAGAGGGAGTTGGGCACAAAGGATGGCCTGTTTCCAGGGGTAAGTAAAGTCAGCTGCCCAGGTGCCTGATGTCAGTTTGTAGGAGGCCTTTGGCCCACCATGGGAAGCCAGGCTTCCTGCTTGTGGCAGCTTGCATCTGGAAGAAATCCTGTTCCGTTCGGGATTGTAGGTGGCCTAAACTGTGGGCCCGGCAGAGGGAGTTGGGCACAAAGGATGGCCTGTTTCCAAGGGTAAGTAAAGTCAGCTGCCCAGGTGCCTGATGTCAGTTTGTAGGAGGCCTTTGGCCCTCCATGGGAAGCCAGGTTTCCTGCTTGTGGCAGCTTGCATCTGGAAGAAATGCTGTTCCGTTCGGGATTGTAGGTGGCCGAGGCCTGGTGCCCGGCAGAGAGAGTGGGGCACAAAGGATAGCCTGTTTCCAGGGGTAAGTAAAGTCAGCTGCCCAGGTGCCTGATGTCAGTTTGTAGGAGGCCTTTGGCCCTCCATGGGAAGCCAGGTTTCCAGCTTGTGGCAGCTTGCATCTGGAAGAACTCGTGTTCCGTTTAGGATTGTAGTTGGTCGAGGCCAGGTGCCCGGCAGAGGGAGTTGGGCACAAAGGATGGCCTGTTTCCAGGGGTAAGTACAGTCAGCTGCCCAGGTGCCTGATGTCAGTTTGTAGGAGGCCTTTGGTCCTCCATGGGAAGCCATGCTTCCAGCTTGTGGCAGCTTGCATCTGAAAGAAATCCTGTTCCGTTCGGGATTGTACGTGGCCGAGGCCTGGTGCCCGGCAGAGGGAGTTGGGCACAAAGGATGGCCTGTTTCCAGGGGTAAGTAAAGTCAGCTGCCCAGGTGCCTGATGTCAGTTTGTAGGAGGCCTTTGGCCCTCCAAGTGAAGCGACGTTTTCAGCTTGAGGCAGCTTGCATCTGGAAGAATAGCTGTTCCCTTCGGGATTTTAGGTGGCAGAAGCTGAGGGCCCGGCAGAGGGAGTTGGGCACATAGGATGGCCTGTTTCCAGGGGTAAGTAAAGTCAGCTGCTCAGGTGCCTGATGTCAGTTTGTAGGAGGCATTTGGCCCTCCATGGGAAGCCAGGTTTCCTTCTTGTGGTAGCTTGCATCTGGAAGAAATCCTGTTCCGTTTGGGATTGTAGGTGGCCGAGGCCTGGTGCCCGGCAGAGAGAGTGGGGCACAAAGGATGGCCTGTTTCCAGGGGTAAGTAAAGTCAGCTGCCCAGGTGCCTGATGTCAGTTTGTAGGAGGCCTTTGGTCCTCCATGGGAAGCCATGCTTCCAGCTTGTGGCAGCTTGCATCTGGAAGAAATCCTGTTCCGTTCGGGATTGTAGGTGGCCGAGGCCTGGTGACCGGCAGAGGGAGTTGGGCACAAAGGATGGCCTGTTTCCAGGGGTAAGTAAAGTCAGCTGCCCAGGTGCCTGATGTCAGTTTGTAGGAAGCCTTTGGCCCTCCAAGAGAAGCTAGTCTTCCAGTTTGTGGCAGCTTGCATCTGGAAGAAATGCTGTTCCGTTCGGAATTGTAGGTGGCCGAGGCCAGGTGTCCGGCAGAGGGAGTTGGGCACAAAGGATGGCCTGTTTCCAGGGGTAAGTAAAGTCAGCTGCTCAGGTGCCTGATGTCAGTTTGTAGGAGGCATTTGGCCCTTCAAGGGAAGCCAGGTTTCCTTCTTGTGGTAGCTTGCATCTGGAAGAAATCCTGTTCCGTTTGGGATTGTAGGTGGCCGAGGCGAGGTGCCCGGCAGAGGGAGTTGGGCACAAAGGATGGCCTGTTTCCAGGGGTAAGTAAAGTCAGCTGCCCAGGTGCCTGATGTCAGTTTGTAGGAGGCCTTTGGCCCTCCATGGGAAGCCAGGCTTCCTGCTTGTGGCAGCTTGCATCTGGAAGAAATCCTGTTCCGTTCGGGATTGTAGGTGGCCTAAACTGTGGGCCCGGCAGAGGGAGTTGGGCACAAAGGATGGCCTGTTTCCAAGGGTAAGTAAAGTCAGCTGCCCAGGTGCCTGATGTCAGTTTGTAGGAGGCCTTTGGCCCTCCAAGGGAAGCCAGTCTTCCAGTTTGTGGCAGCTTGCATCTGGAAGAAATGCTGTTCCGTTCGGGATTGTAGGTGGACGGAGCTGGGTGCCCGGCAGAGGGAGTTGGGCACAAAGGATGGCCTGTTTCCAGGGGTAAGTACAGTCAGCTGCCCAGGTGCCTGATGTCAGTTTGTAGGAGGCCTTTGGCCCTCCATGGGAAGCCAGGTTTCCTGCTTGTGGCAGCTTGCATCTGGAAGAAATGCTGTTCCGTTCGGGATTGTAGGTGGCCGAGGCCTGGTGCCCGGCAGAGAGAGTGGGGCACAAATGATGGCCTGTTTCCAGGGGTAAGTAAAGTCAGCTGCCCAGGTGCCTGATGTCAGTTTGTAGGAGGCCTTTGGTCCTCCATGGGAAGCCATGCTTCCAGCTTGTGGCAGCTTGCATCTGGAAGAAATCCTGTTCCGTTCGGGATTGTAGGTGGCCGAGGCCTGGTGACCGGCAGAGGGAGTTCGGCACAAAGATGGCCTGTTTCCAGGGGAAAGTAAAGTCAGCTGCCCAGGTGCCTGATGTCAGTTTGTAGGAGGCCTTTGGCCCTCCAAGGGAAGCTAGTCTTCAAGTTTGTGGCAGCTTGCATCTGGAAGAAATGCTGTTCCGTTCGGAATTGTATGTGGCCGAGGCCAGGTGTCCGGCAGAGGGAGTTGGGCACAAAGGATGGCCTGTTTCCAGGGGTAAGTAAAGTCAGCTGCTCAGGTGCCTGATGTCAGTTTGTAGGAGGCATTTGGCCCTCCATGGGAAGCCAGGTTTCCTTATTGTGGTAGCTTGCATCTGGAAGAAATCCTGTTCCGTTTGGGATTGTAGGTGGCCGAGGCGAGGTGCCCGGCAGAGGGAGTTGGGCACAAAGGATGGCCTGTTTCCAGGGGTAAGTAAAGTCAGCTGCCCAGGTGCCTGATGTCAGTTTGTAGGAGGCCTTTGGCCCACCATGGGAAGCCAGGCTTCCTGCTTGTGGCAGCTTGCATCTGGAAGAAATCCTGTTCCGTTCGGGATTGTAGGTGGCCTGAACTGTGGGCCCGGCAGAGGGAGTTGGGCACAAAGGATGGCCTGTTTCCAAGGGTAAGTAAAGTCAGCTGCCCAGGTGCCTGATGTCAGTTTGTAGGAGGCCTTTGGCCCTCCATGGGAAGCCAGGTTTCCTGCTTGTGGCAGCTTGCATCTGGAAGAAATGCTGTTCCGTTCGGGATTGTAGGTGGCCGAGGCCTGGTGCCCGGCAGAGAGAGTGGGGCACAAAGGATAGCCTGTTTCCAGGGGTAAGTAAAGTCAGCTGCCCAGGTGCCTGATGTCAGTTTGTAGGAGGCCTTTGGCCCTCCATGGGAAGCCAGGTTTCCAGCTTGTGGCAGCTTGCATCTGGAAGAACTCCTGTTCCGTTTAGGATTGTAGTTGGTCGAGGCCAGGTGCCCGGCAGAGGGAGTTGGGCACAAAGGATGGCCTGTTTCCAGGGGTAAGTACAGTCAGCTGCCCAGGTGCCTGATGTCAGTTTGTAGGAGGCCTTTGGTCCTCCATGGGAAGCCATGCTTCCAGCTTGTGGCAGCTTGCATCTGAAAGAAATCCTGTTCCGTTCGGGATTGTACGTGGCCGAGGCCTGGTGCGCGGCAGAGGGAGTTGGGCACAAAGGATGGCCTGTTTCCAGGGGTAAGTAAAGTCAGCTGCCCAGGTGCCTGATGTCAGTTTGTAGGAGGCCTTTGGCCCTCCAAGTGAAGCGACGTTTTCAGCTTGTGGCAGCTTGCATCTGGAAGAATAGCTGTTCCGTTCGGGATTTTAGGTGGCAGAAGCTGAAGGCCCGGCAGAGGGAGTTGGGCACATAGGATGGCCTGTTTCCAGGGGTAAGTAAAGTCAGCTGCTCAGGTGCCTGATGTCAGTTTGTAGGAGTCCTTTGGCCCTCCATGGGAAGCCAGATTTCCTTCTTGTGGCAGCTTGCATCTGGAAGAAATCCTGTTCCGTTCGGGATTGTAGGTGGCCGAGGCGAGGTGCCCGGCAGACGGAGTTGGGCACAAAGGATGGCCTGTTTCCAGGGATAAGTAAAGTCAGCTGCCCAGGTGCCTGATGTCAGTTTGTAGGAGGCCTTTGGCCCTCCAAGGGAAGCAAGTCTTCCAGTTTGTGGCAGCTTGCATCTGGAAGAAATGCTGTTCCGTTCGGAATTGTGGGTGGCCGAGGCCAGGTGCCCGGCAGAGGGAGTTGGGCACAAAGGATGGCCTGTTTCCAGGGGTAAGTAAAGTCAGCTGCCCAGGTGCCTGATGTCAGTTTGTAGGAGGCCTTTGGCCCTCCAAAGGAAGCCAATCTTCCAGTTTGTGGCAGCTTGCATCTGGAAGAAATGCTGTTCCGTTCGGGATTGTAGGTGGCCTAAACTGTGGGCCCGGCAGAGGGAGTTGGGCACAAAGGATGGCCTGTTTCCAAGGGTAAGTAAAGTCAGCTGCCCAGGTGCCTGATGTCAGTTTGTAGGAGGCATTTGGCCCTCCATGGGAAGCCAGGTTTCCTTCTTGTGGTAGCTTGCATCTGGAAGAAA
>NW_027094627.1:0-69173 GCF_029207755.1 Chamaea fasciata
GCTGTCCCTGGGGTGCCATGGCTGTGCTCTACGTGTCCCTGGGGGTGCCCTAGCTGTCCCTTCGGTGTCCCTGGGGGTGCCCTGCCTTTCCCCTAGGTGTCCTTGGGGGGGCCCTGGCTGTCTCCTAGGTGTCCCTGGGGGTGCCCTGCCTGTCCCCTAGGTGTCCCTGGGGGTGCCATGCCTGTCCCCTAGGTGTCCCTGGGGGTGCCCTGGCTGTCCCTAGGGTGCCCTGGCTGTCCCCTAGGTGTCTCTGGGGTTGCCCCGGGTGTCTCTGGGTTGCCCTGACGGTCCCCTACGTGTCCCTGGGGGTGCCCAGGGTGTCCCTGGGGTGCCCTGGGTGTCCCTGGAGTGCCCTGCCTGTCCCCTAGGTGTCCCTGGGGGTGCCCTGGTTGTCCCCTTGGTGTCCCTGGGGTGCCCTGCCTGTCCCTTTAGGTGTCCCTGGCGGTGCCCTGGCTGTCCACTTGGTGTCCCTGGGGTGCCCTGGCTTTCCCCTATCTGTCCCTGGGGGTGCCCTGGCTGTCCCTGGGGTGCCTTGGCTGTCCTCTACGTGTCCCTGGGGGTGCCCAGGGTGTCCCTGGGGTTCCCTGGCTGTCCCCTAGGTGTCCCTGGGGGGGGCCCTGGGTGTCCCTGGGGTGCCCAGGGTGTCCCTTAGGTGTCCCTGGCCTGGCTGTGCCCTTGCTGTCCCCTAGCTGTCCCTCGGCTGCCCTGCTGTCCCTGGGGTGCTCTGGATTTCCCATTGGTGTCCCTGGGGTGCCCTGGCTGTCCCCTTGGTGTCCCTAGGGTGCCCTGTCTTTGCCCTTGGTGTCCCTGGGGGTGCCCTTGCTGTCCCCTAGGTGTCCCTGGGGGTGCCCTGGCTGTCCCCTTGGTGTCCCTGGGGGTGCCCTGGGTGTCCCCTTGGTGTCCCTGGGATGCCCCTGGCGGTCCCTAGGTGTTCCTGGGGGTGCCCTGGGTGTCCCAGGGGTGCCCTAGCTGTCCCTGGGTTGCCCTGGCTGTGCCCTCGGTGTCCCTGGGGGTGCCCGGCTGTCCCTTGGGTGCCCTGGCTGTCCCCTAGGTGTCTCTGGTGTGCCCTGGGTGTCCCTGGGGTGCCCTGACTGTCCCCTAGGTGTCCCTGGGGTTGCCCTGGGTGTCCCTGTTGTGCCCTGGGGGTACCCTGGCTGTCCCTGGAGGTGCCCTGCCTGTCCCTTAGGTGTCCCTGGGGGTGCCCTGGCTGTCCCTAGGGTGCCCTGGCTGTGCCCTCGGTGTCTCTGGGGGTGCCCTGGGTGTCCCTAGGGTGCCATGCTGTCCCTAGGGTGCCCTGGCTGTCCCCTCGGTGTCCCTGGGGGTGACCTGCCTGTCCCCTAGGTGTCCCTGGGGGTGCCCTGCCTGTCCTTATGGTGCCGTGGCTGTGCCCTCAGTGTCTCTGGGTTGCCCTAGGTGTCCCTGGGCCGTGCCCATGGTGTTCCTGGGGTTCCCTGGCTGTCCCTAGGTGTCCCTGGGGAGGTCCTGGGTGTCCCTGGGTGCCCTGGCTGTCCCTGGGGTGCCCGGGAGGTCCCCTACGTGTCCCTGGGGTACCCTGGGTGTCCCTGGGCTGCCCTGGGCTGCCCTGGCTGTCCTTGGGGTGCCCTGCTCTGCCCTTGGTGTCCTGGGGTGCCCTGGCTGTCCCCTAGGTGTCCCTGGGGGTGCCCTGGGTGTCCTGGGGATGCCCTGCTGTGCCCTAGGTGTCCCTGGGGGTGCCCTGGCCTTGCCCTCGGTGTCCCTGAGGGTGCCCTGGCTGTGCCCTAGGTGTCCCTGGGGTGCCCTGGCTATCCCGTCAGTGTCCCTGGGGGTGCCCTGGCTGTCCCTAGGAGCCCTGGCTTGTCCCCTAGGGGTCTCTGGGGGTGCCCTGCCTGTCCCCTAGGTGTCCCTGGGGCTGCCCTGGGTGTCCCTGGGGTACCCTGGCTGTCCCCTCGGTGTCCCTGGGGGTTCCCAGGGTGTCCCTGGGGTGCCCTGGCTGTCCCCTACGTGTCCCTGGGGTGCCCAGGGTGTCCCTGGGGGTGCCCTTGCTGTCCCGTAGGTGTCCCGGCGGGTGCCTTGGCTGTCCCTAGGGTGCCCTGGCTGTCCCCTAGGTGTCCCTGGGGGGCCCTGGCTGTCCCCTATGGTGCCCTGGCTGTGCCCACGGTGTCCCTGGGGCTGCCCTGGCTGTCCCCTAGGTGTCCCTGGGTGTGCCCTGGTTTGCCTGGGGTGCCCTGGCTGTCCCCTAGGTGTCCCTGGGTGTCTCTGGGGATGCCCTGGCTGTCCCCTAGGTGTCCCTGGGGGTGCCCTGGGTGTCCCTGGGGTGCCCTGGCTGTCCTCTAGGTGTCCCTGGGGGTGCCCTGGGTGTCCCTGGGGGTGCCCAGGCTGTCCCCTAGGTGTCCCTGGGGGTGCCCAGGGTGTCCCTGGTGATACTTTGGAGGTCCCCTAGGTGTCCCTGGGGTCCCCTGGCTGTCCCCTACGTGTCCCTGGGGGTGCCCAGGGTGTCCCTGGAGGTGCCCTTGCTGTCCCGTAGGTGTCCCTGGGGGTGTCTGGGTGTCCCTGGGGTGCCCTGGCTGTCCCCTAGGTGTCCCTGGGGGTGCCCTGGCTCTCCCCTAGGTGTCCCTGGGGGTGACCTGCCTGTCCCCTAGGTGTCCCTGGGGGTGCCCTGGTGTCCCTGGGGGTGCCCTGCCTGTCCCCTAGGTGTCCGGGGGTGCCCTGGCTGTCCCCAGGGTGCCCTGGCTGTGCCCTCAGTGTCTCTGCGGGTGCCCTGGCTGTCCCTAGGGTGCCCTGGCTGTCCCCTCGGTGTCCCTGGGGGTGGCCTGCCTGTCCCCTAGGTGTCCTTTGGGGTGCCCTGGCTGTCCTTAGGGTGCCCTGGCTGTCCCCTAGGTGTCCCTGGGGCTGCCCTGGGTGTGCCCGGGGTGCCCTGGCTGTCCCCTAGGTGTCCCTGGGAGTGCCCTGGGTGTCCCTGGGGATGCCCTGCCTGTCCCCTAGGTGTCCCTGGGGGTGCCCTGGCTGTGCCGTCGGTGTCCCTGGGGGTGCCATGGCTGTCCCTAGGGTGCCCTGGCTGTCCCCTGGGTGTCCCTGGGGGTGCCCTGGTGTCCCTCGGGGTGCCCTGGATGTCCCTGGAGTGCCCTGGCTCTCCCCTAGGTGTCCCTGAGGGGTGCCCTGGGTGTCCCTGGGGTGCCCTGTCTGTCCCCTAGGTGTCCTTGAGGCGTGCCCTGGGTGTCCCTGGGGGTGCCCAGGCTGTCCCCTCGGTGTCCCTCGGGGTGCTCAGGGCGTCCCTGGGGTGCCCTGGCTGTCCCCTACGTGTCCCTGGGGGTGCCCTGGGTGTCCCTGGGGGTTCCCTGGCTGTCTTTGGGGTGCTCTGGCTGTCCCCTTGGTGTCCCTGCGGGTGCCCTGGCTGTCCCCTAGGTGTCCCTGGGGGTGCCCTGGCTGTCCCTGGGGTGCCGTGGCTGTCCCCTAGGTGTCCCTGGGGGTGACCTGCCTGTCCCCTAGGTGTCCCTGGGGGTGCCCTGGCTGTCCCCAGGGTGCCCTGGCTGTGCCCGCGGTGTCTCTGGGGGTCCCCTGGCTGTCCCTTGGGTGCCCTGGCTGTCCCCTAGGTGTCCCTTGGTGTCCCTGGGGTGCCCTGGGGTTCCCTGCCTGTCCTCTAGGTGTCCCTGGGGCTGCCCTGGCTGTCCCCTTGGTGTTCTTGGGGGGGCCCTGGCTTTCCCCTCGGTGTCCCTGGGGGTGCCTTCTTGTCCCCTAGGTGTCCCTGGGGGTGCCCTGGCTGTCTTTAGGGTTCCCTGGCTGTCCCGTAGGTGTCCCTGGGGGTGCCCTGGGTGTCCCTGGGGGTGCACAGGGTGTCCCTGGGTATCCCTGGCTGTCCCCTTGGTCTTCCTGGGGGTGCCCTATGTGTCCCCTATGTGTCCCCGGGGGTGCCCTGGCTGTCCCTAGGGTGCCCTTTCTGTGCCCTCGGTGAACCTGGGGGTGCCCCGGCTGTCCCCTAGGTGTCCCTGTGGGTGCCCTGGCTGTCCCCTCGGTGTCCCTGGGGGTGCCCTGCCTGTCCCCTAGGTGTTGTTGGGGGTGCCCTGGGTGTCCCTGGGGGTGCCCTGCCTGTCCCCTAGGTGTCCCTGGTGGTACCCTGGCTGTGCCCTCGGTGTCCCTGAGCGTCCCCTGGCTGTCCCGTCAGTGTCCCTGGGGGTGCCCTGGCTTTCCCTATGGTGCCCTGCCTGTCCCCTACGTGTCGTTGGGGGTGCCCTGGGTGTGCCTGGGGTGCCCTGGCTGTCCCCTCGGTGTCCCTGGGGGTGCCCTGCCTGTCCCCTAGGTGTCGTTGGGGGTGCCCTGCGTGTGCCTGGGGTGCCCTGGCTGTCCCTGGGGTGTCCCTGGGGGTGCCCTGGCTGTCCCTGGAGTGCCCTGGCTGTCCCCTAGGTGTCACTGGGGGTGCCCTGGCTGTCCCTGGGGGAGCCCTCGTTGTCCCCTAGGTGTCCCTGGGGGGGCCCTGGCTGTCTCCTGGGTGTCCCTGGAAGTGCCCTGGGTGTCCCTGGGGTGCCCTGACTGTCCCCTAGGTGTCCCTGGGGGGGCCCTGCCTGTCCCCTAGGTGTCCCTGTGGCTGCCCTGGCTGTCCCCTAGGTCTCTCTGGGGGTGCCCAGGGTGTCCCTAAGGTTCCCTGCCTGTCCCCTACGTGTCCCTGGGGGTGCCCTGGCTGTCCCTGGAGTGCCCTGGCTGTCCCCTAGGTCTCCCTGGGGGTGCCCTGGCTGTGCCCTCGGTGTCCCTGGGGGTGCCCTGGCTGTCCCTAGGGTGCCCTGGCTGTCCCCTAGGTGTCCCTGGGTGTGCCCTGGCTGTCCCTGGGGTGCCCTGGCTGTCCCCTAGGTGTCCCTGGGTGTGCCCTGGGTGTCCCTGGGGTTCCCTGGCTGTCCCCTGGGTGTCCCGGGGGGGGCCCTGGCTGTCTCCTAGGTGTCCCTGGGGGTGCACAGGGTGTCCCTGGGGTTCCCTGGCTGTCCCCTAGGTGTCCCTGGGGGTGCCGTGGGTGTCCCTGGGGGGGCCCTGGCTGTCCCCTAGGTGTCCCTGGGTGTGCCCTGGGTGTCCCTGGGGTTCCCTGGCTGTCCCCTGGGTGTCCCGGGGGGGGCCCTGTCTGTCCCCTAGGTGTCCCTGGGGGTGCACAGGGTGTCCCTGGGGTTCCCTGGCTGTCCCCTAGATGTCCCTGGGGGTGCCCTGGGTGTCCCTGGGGGGGCCCTGGCTGTCCCCTAGGTGTCCCTGGCTGTCCCCTAGGTGTCCCTGGGGTTGCCCTGGGTGTCCCTGGGGGGGCCCTGGCTGTCCCCTAGGTGTCCCTGCCTCGCTCGTATCCTCGACTCCGCCTCCGGCGCCATGGTGACTCCCCTCCCAGTCTGGACCATTGTGGCCTCACCCCCTCCCCTGGGGCCATCCGACCCATCCCAGTATAGACCAGTAAGGCACCGAGTGGCCACCATGGACCCCCACACGCCTGCCAGTTCATCCCAGTTCATCCCAGTCCACTCTTCGTCCATCCCAGGTTTCTCTGGTCACCCTCCCAGTGCTCTCAGTCCATCCCAGTCCCGCAGGTGTTGGTGCTTGGGGCTTGATGAGCTGGTGCCTGTCCGCAACGTGGAGCGGCTCAAACGGGACCTCAGGGTGAGGGGGGCGCGGATTTGGGGGGATCCTGGGGGTCCTGAGTTGTCGTGGAGGGGGTTTTTGGGTTGTGGGGGGTCTGGGGGGAGTCCTGGGGGCTGCTTTGGGTGCTTTGGGGGGTATTCGGGAGGTTTGGGCGGCCCATTTGAGGCATCAAAGAACCTGAGGACGGTTTTGATAGCTCCTGGAGGTGGAGGCGGCCGTGGGGGTGAGCTGGCTGTCCCAGGGGGTTCCTGGCTGTCCCTCGATGTCCCTGGGGTGCCCTGGCTGTCACTTAGGTGTCCCTCGGGGTGCCCTGGCTGTCCCTAGGGTGCCCTGGCTGTCCCCTAGGTGTCCCTGGGGTGCCCTGACTGTCCCTAGGTGTCCCTGGGGTGCCCTGGCTGTCCTTAGGGTGCCCTGCCTGTCCCCTAGGTGTCCCTGGGGGTGCCCTGGGTGTCCCTGGGGGTGCCCTGGCTGTCCCCTACGTGTCCCTGGGGGTGCCCTGTAGGTCCCTGGGGTGCCCTGGGGGTGCCCTGGCTGTCCCTGGGGGTGCCCTGGCTGTCCCCTAGGTGTCCCTGGGAGTGCCCTGGCTGTCCCCTAGGTGTCCCTGGGGGTTCCCTGGCTGTCCCCTAGGTGTCCCTGGGGGTGCCCTGAGTGTCCCTGGGGGGGCCCTGGATGTCCGCTAGGTGTCCTGAGGGTGCCCTGGCTGTCCCTAGAGTGCCCTGGCTGTCCCTAGGTGTCTCTGGGGGTGCCCAGGGTGTCCCTGGGGTGCCCTGGCTGTCCCCTACGTGTCCCTGGGGCTACCCAGGGTGTCCCTGGGGGTGCCCTTGCTGTCCCCTAGGTGTCCCTGGGGGTGCCCTGGCTGTCCCTGGGGTGCCATGGCTGTGCTCTACGTGTCCCTGGGGGTGCCCTAGCTGTCCCTTCGGTGTCCCTGGGGGTGCCCTGCCTTTCCCCTAGGTGTCCTTGGGGGGGCCCTGGCTGTCTCCTAGGTGTCCCTGGGGGTGCCCTGCCTGTCCCCTAGGTGTCCCTGGGGGTGCCATGCCTGTCCCCTAGGTGTCCCTGGGGGTGCCCTGGCTGTCCCTAGGGTGCCCTGGCTGTCCCCTAGGTGTCTCTGGGGTTGCCCCGGGTGTCTCTGGGTTGCCCTGACGGTCCCCTACGTGTCCCTGGGGGTGCCCAGGGTGTCCCTGGGGGTGCCCTGGGTGTCCCTGGAGTGCCCTGCCTGTCCCCTAGGTGTCCCTGGGGGTGCCCTGGTTGTCCCCTTGGTGTCCCTGGGGTGCCCTGCCTGTCCCTTTAGGTGTCCCTGGCGGTGCCCTGGCTGTCCACTTGGTGTCCCTGGGGTGCCCTGGCTTTCCCCTATCTGTCCCTGGGGGTGCCCTGGCTGTCCCTGGGGTGCCTTGGCTGTCCTCTACGTGTCCCTGGGGGTGCCCAGGGTGTCCCTGGGGTTCCCTGGCTGTCCCCTAGGTGTCCCTGGGGGGGCCCTGGGTGTCCCTGGGGGTGCCCAGGGTGTCCCTTAGGTGTCCCTGGCTGTGCCCTTGCTGTCCCCTAGCTGTCCCTCGGGCTGCCCTGGCTGTCCCTGGGGTGCTCTGGATGTCCCATTGGTGTCCCTGGGGTGCCCTGGCTGTCCCCTTGGTGTCCCTAGGGTGCCCTGTCTTTGCCCTTGGTGTCCCTGGGGGTGCCCTTGCTGTCCCCTAGGTGTCCCTGGGGGTGCCCTGGCTGTCCCCTTGGTGTCCCTGGGGGTGCCCTGGGTGTCCCCTTGGTGTCCCTGGGATGCCCTGGCGGTCCCCTAGGTGTTCCTGGGGGTGCCCTGGGTGTCCCAGGGGGTGCCCTAGCTGTCCCTGGGGTGCCCTGGCTGTGCCCTCGGTGTCCCTGGGGGTGCCCTGGCTGTCCCTTGGGTGCCCTGGCTGTCCCCTAGGTGTCTCTGGGTGTGCCCTGGGTGTCCCTGGGGTGCCCTGACTGTCCCTAGGTGTCCCTGGGGGTGCCCTGGGTGTCCCTGTTGTGCCCTGGGGGTACCCTGGCTGTCCCTGGAGGTGCCCTGCCTGTCCCTTAGGTGTCCCTGGGGGTGCCCTGGCTGTCCCTAGGGTGCCCTGGCTGTTCCCTCGGTGTCTCTGGGGGTGCCCTGGGTGTCCCTAGGGTGCCATGGCTGTCCCTAGGGTGCCCTGGCTGTCCCCTCGGTGTCCCTGGGGGTGACCTGCCTGTCCCCTAGGTGTCCCTGGGGGTGCCCTGCCTGTCCTTATGGTGCCGTGGCTGTGCCCTCAGTGTCTCTGGGGTTGCCCTAGGTGTCCCTGGGCGTGCCCATGGTGTTCCTGGGGTTCCCTGGCTGTCCCCTAGGTGTCCCTGGGGAGGTCCTGGGTGTCCCTGGGGTGCCCTGGCTGTCCCTGGGGTGCCCGGGAGGTCCCCTACGTGTCCCTGGGGTACCCTGGGTGTCCCTGGGCTGCCCTGGGCTGCCCTGGCTGTCCTTGGGGTGCCCTGGCTCTGCCCTTGGTGTCCCTGGGGTGCCCTGGCTGTCCCCTAGGTGTCCCTGGGGGTGCCCTGGGTGTCCCTGGGGATGCCCTGGCTGTGCCCTAGGTGTCCCTGGGGGTGCCCTGGCCTTGCCCTCGGTGTCCCTGAGGGTGCCCTGGCTGTGCCCTAGGTGTCCCTGGGGTGCCCTGGCTATCCCGTCAGTGTCCCTGGGGGTGCCCTGGCTGTCCCTAGGGAGCCCTGGCTGTCCCCTAGGGGTCTCTGGGGGTGCCCTGCCTGTCCCCTAGGTGTCCCTGGGGCTGCCCTGGGTGTCCCTGGGGGTACCCTGGCTGTCCCCTCGGTGTCCCTGGGGGTTCCCAGGGTGTCCCTGGGGTGCCCTGGCTGTCCCCTACGTGTCCCTGGGGGTGCCCAGGGTGTCCCTGGGGGTGCCCTTGCTGTCCCGTAGGTGTCCCGGAGGGTGCCTTGGCTGTCCCTAGGGTGCCCTGGCTGTCCCCTAGGTGTCCCTGGGGGGGCCCTGGCTGTCCCTATGGTGCCCTGGCTGTGCCCACGGTGTCCCTGGGGCTGCCCTGGCTGTCCCCTAGGTGTCCCTGGGTGTGCCCTGGGTTTGCCTGGGGTGCCCTGGCTGTCCCCTAGGTGTCCCTGGGTGTCTCTGGGGATGCCCTGGCTGTCCCCTAGGTGTCCCTGGGGGTGCCCTGGGTGTCCCTGGGGTGCCCTGGCTGTCCTCTAGGTGTCCCTGGGGGTGCCCTGGGTGTCCCTGGGGGTGCCCAGGCTGTCCCCTAGGTGTCCCTGGGGGTGCCCAGGGTGTCCCTGGTGATACTTTGGAGGTCCCCTAGGTGTCCCTGGGGTCCCCTGGCTGTCCCCTACGTGTCCCTGGGGGTGCCCAGGGTGTCCCTGGAGGTGCCCTTGCTGTCCCGTAGGTGTCCCTGGGGGTGTCTGGGTGTCCCTGGGGTGCCCTGGCTGTCCCCTAGGTGTCCCTGGGGGTGCCCTGGCTCTCCCCTAGGTGTCCCTGGGGGTGACCTGCCTGTCCCCTAGGTGTCCCTGGGGGTGCCCTGGTGTCCCTGGGGGTGCCCTGCCTGTCCCCTAGGTGTCCCGGGGGTGCCCTGGCTGTCCCCAGGGTGCCCTGGCTGTGCCCTCAGTGTCTCTGCGGGTGCCCTGGCTGTCCCTAGGGTGCCCTGGCTGTCCCCTCGGTGTCCCTGGGGGTGGCCTGCCTGTCCCCTAGGTGTCCTTTGGGGTGCCCTGGCTGTCCTTAGGGTGCCCTGGCTGTCCCCTAGGTGTCCCTGGGGCTGCCCTGGGTGTGCCCGGGGTGCCCTGGCTGTCCCCTAGGTGTCCCTGGGAGTGCCCTGGGTGTCCCTGGGGATGCCCTGCCTATCCCCTAGGTGTCCCTGGGGGTGCCCTGGCTGTGCCGTCGGTGTCCCTGGGGGTGCCATGGCTGTCCCTAGGGTGCCCTGGCTGTCCCCTGGGTGTCCCTGGGGGTGCCCTGGTGTCCCTCGGGGTGCCCTGGATGTCCCTGGAGTGCCCTGGCTCTCCCCTAGGTGTCCCTGAGGGGTGCCCTGGGTGTCCCTGGGGTGCCCTGTCTGTCCCCTAGGTGTCCTTGAGGCGTGCCCTGGGTGTCCCTGGGGGTGCCCAGGCTGTCCCCTCGGTGTCCCTCGGGGTGCTCAGGGCGTCCCTGGGGTGCCCTGGCTGTCCCCTACGTGTCCCTGGGGGTGCCCTGGGTGTCCCTGGGGGTTCCCTGGCTGTCTTTGGGGTGCTCTGGCTGTCCCCTTGGTGTCCCTGCGGGTGCCCTGGCTGTCCCCTAGGTGTCCCTGGGGGTGCCCTGGCTGTCCCTGGGGTGCCGTGGCTGTCCCCTAGGTGTCCCTGGGGGTGACCTGCCTGTCCCCTAGGTGTCCCTGGGGGTGCCCTGGCTGTCCCCAGGGTGCCCTGGCTGTGCCCGCGGTGTCTCTGGGGGTCCCCTGGCTGTCCCTTGGGTGCCCTGGCTGTCCCCTAGGTGTCCCTTGGTGTCCCTGGGGTGCCCTGGGGTTCCCTGCCTGTCCTCTAGGTGTCCCTGGGGCTGCCCTGGCTGTCCCCTTGGTGTTCTTGGGGGGGCCCTGGCTTTCCCCTCGGTGTCCCTGGGGGTGCCTTCTTGTCCCCTAGGTGTCCCTGGGGGTGCCCTGGCTGTCTTTAGGGTTCCCTGGCTGTCCCGTAGGTGTCCCTGGGGGTGCCCTGGGTGTCCCTGGGGGTGCACAGGGTGTCCCTGGGTATCCCTGGCTGTCCCCTTGGTCTTCCTGGGGGTGCCCTATGTGTCCCCTATGTGTCCCCGGGGGTGCCCTGGCTGTCCCTAGGGTGCCCTTTCTGTGCCCTCGGTGAACCTGGGGGTGCCCCGGCTGTCCCCTAGGTGTCCCTGTGGGTGCCCTGGCTGTCCCCTCGGTGTCCCTGGGGGTGCCCTGCCTGTCCCCTAGGTGTTGTTGGGGGTGCCCTGGGTGTCCCTGGGGGTGCCCTGCCTGTCCCCTAGGTGTCCCTGGTGGTACCCTGGCTGTGCCCTCGGTGTCCCTGAGCGTCCCCTGGCTGTCCCGTCAGTGTCCCTGGGGGTGCCCTGGCTTTCCCTATGGTGCCCTGCCTGTCCCCTACGTGTCGTTGGGGGTGCCCTGGGTGTGCCTGGGGTGCCCTGGCTGTCCCCTCGGTGTCCCTGGGGGTGCCCTGCCTGTCCCCTAGGTGTCGTTGGGGGTGCCCTGCGTGTGCCTGGGGTGCCCTGGCTGTCCCTGGGGTGTCCCTGGGGGTGCCCTGGCTGTCCCTGGAGTGCCCTGGCTGTCCCCTAGGTGTCACTGGGGGTGCCCTGGCTGTCCCTGGGGGAGCCCTCGTTGTCCCCTAGGTGTCCCTGGGGGGGCCCTGGCTGTCTCCTGGGTGTCCCTGGAAGTGCCCTGGGTGTCCCTGGGGTGCCCTGACTGTCCCCTAGGTGTCCCTGGGGGGGCCCTGCCTGTCCCCTAGGTGTCCCTGTGGCTGCCCTGGCTGTCCCCTAGGTCTCTCTGGGGGTGCCCAGGGTGTCCCTAAGGTTCCCTGCCTGTCCCCTACGTGTCCCTGGGGGTGCCCTGGCTGTCCCTGGAGTGCCCTGGCTGTCCCCTAGGTCTCCCTGGGGGTGCCCTGGCTGTGCCCTCGGTGTCCCTGGGGGTGCCCTGGCTGTCCCTAGGGTGCCCTGGCTGTCCCCTAGGTGTCCCTGGGTGTGCCCTGGCTGTCCCTGGGGTGCCCTGGCTGTCCCCTAGGTGTCCCTGGGTGTGCCCTGGGTGTCCCTGGGGTTCCCTGGCTGTCCCCTGGGTGTCCCGGGGGGGGCCCTGGCTGTCTCCTAGGTGTCCCTGGGGGTGCACAGGGTGTCCCTGGGGTTCCCTGGCTGTCCCCTAGGTGTCCCTGGGGGTGCCGTGGGTGTCCCTGGGGGGGCCCTGGCTGTCCCCTAGGTGTCCCTGGGGGTGCATTAGTTGTCCCTGGTGGTGCCCAGGGTGTCCCTGGGGTTCCCTGGCTGTCCCCTAGGTGTCCCTGCCTCGCTCGTATCCTCGACTCCGCCTCCGGCGCCATGGTGACTCCCCTCCCAGTCTGGACCATTGTGGCCTCACCCCCTCCCCTGGGGCCATCCGACCCATCCCAGTATAGACCAGTAAGGCACCGAGTGGCCACCATGGACCCCCACACGCCTGCCAGTTCATCCCAGTTCATCCCAGTCCACTCTTCGTCCATCCCAGGTTTCTCTGGTCACCCTCCCAGTGCTCTCAGTCCATCCCAGTCCCGCAGGTGTTGGTGCTTGGGGCTTGATGAGCTGGTGCCTGTCCGCAACGTGGAGCGGCTCAAACGGGACCTCAGGGTGAGGGGGGCGCGGATTTGGGGGGATCCTGGGGGTCCTGAGTTGTCGTGGAGGGGGTTTTTGGGTTGTGGGGGATCTGGGGGGAGTCCTGGGGGCTGCTTTGGGTGCTTTCGTGGGTATTCGGGAGGTTTGGGCGTCCCATTTGAAGCATCAAAGAACCTGAGGAGGGTTTTGATAGCTCCTGGAGGTGGAGGCGGCCGTGGGGGTGAGCTGGCTGTCCCAGGGGGTTCCTGGCTGTCCCTCGATGTCCCTGGGGTGCCCTGGCTGTCACTTAGGTGTCCCTCGGGGTGCCCTGGCTGTCCCTAGGGTGCCCTGGCTGTCCCCTAGGTGTCCCTGGGGTGCCCTGACTGTCCCTAGGTGTCCCTGGGGTGCCCTACTGTCCTTAGGGTGCCCTGCCTGTTCCCCTAGGTGTCCCTGGGGGTAACCTGGGTGTCCCTGGGGTGCCCTGGCTGTCCCCTAGGTGTCCCTGGGGTTGCCCTGGCTTTCCCCTTGGTGTCCCTGGGGTGCCCTGGCTGTCCACTAGGTGTCCCTGGGGGTGCCCTGGCTGTCCTTGGGGTGCTCAGGCTGTCCCCTTGGTGTCCCTGGGGGTGCCCTGGGTGTCCCTGGGGTGCCCTGGCTGTCCCCTAGGTGTCCCTGGGGGGGCCCTAGCTGTCCCCTAGGTGTCCCTGGGGGTGCCCTGCCTGTCCCTAGGGTGCCCTGGCTGTCCCCTACGAGTCCCTGGGGGTGCCCTGGCTGTCCCTAGGGTGCCCTGGCTGTGCCCTCAGTGTCTCTGGGGTTGCCCTAGGTGTCCCTGGGGGTGCCCAGGCTGTCCCCTAGGTGTCCCTGGGCGTGCCCATGGTGTTCCTGAAGTTTCCTGGCTGTCCCCTAGGTGTCCCTCGGGGGGCCCTGGGTGTCCCCGGGGTGCCCTGGCTGTCCCTGGGGTGCCCGGGAGGTCCCCTACGTGTCCCTGGGGTACCCTGGGTGTCTCTGGGCTGCCCTGGGGTGCCCTGGCTGTCCCACAGGTGTCCCTGGGCTGCCCTGGCTGTCCTTGGGGTGCCCTGGCTGTGCCCTTGGTGTCCCTGAGGGTGCCCTGGCTGTCCCTAGGGTGCCCTGGCTGTGCCCTAGGTGTCCCTGGGGTGCCCTGGCTGTCCCCTAGGGGTCTCTGAGGGTGCCCTGGCTGTCCCTGGGGTGCCCTTGCTATCCCCTAGATTTCCCTGGAGGTCCCCTTGGTGTCCCTGGGGGTGCCCTGGCTGTTTCTGGGGTGCCCTGGCAGTCCCCTAGGTGTCCCTGGGTGTGCCCTGGCTGTCCCTGGGGTGCCCTGGCTTTCCCCTAGGTGTCCCTGGGGGTGCCCTGGCTGTCCCTGGAGTGCCATGGCTGTCCCGTCAGTGTCCCTGGGGGTGCCCTGATTGTCCCTGGGGTGCCCAGGGGGTGCCCTGGCTGTCCCCTCGGTGTCCCTGGGGTTGCCCATGGTGTCCCTGGGGTGACCTGCCTGTCCCCTAGGTGTCCCTGGGGGTTCCCTGCCTGTCCCCTAGGTGTCCCTGGGGGTGCCCTTGGTGTCCCTGGGGGCGCCCTGGCTGTCCCCTAGGTGTCCCTGCGTGTGCCCTGGGTGTCTCTGGGGTGCCCTGGCTTTCCCCTAGGTGTCCTTGGGGGTGCCCTGGCTGTCCCTGGAGTGCCATGGCTGTCCCGTCGGTGTCCCTGGGGGTGCCCTGATTGTCCCTGGGGTGCCCAGGGGGTGCCCTGGCTGTTACCTCGGTGTCCCTGGGGGTGCCCATGGTGTCCCTGGGAGTGCCCTGGCTGTCCCCTAGGTGTCCCTGGGGGTGCCCTGAGTGTCCCTGAGGTGCCCTGGCTGTCCCCTAGGTGTCCCTGGGGGTGCCCTGGCTGTCCCCTTCGTGTCTTGGGGGTGCCCTCGCTGTCCCTGGTGTGCCCTGGCTGTCCCCTTGGTGGCCCTGGGGGTGCCCTGGGTGTCCCCGGGGGTGCCCTGGAGGTCCCCTTGGTGTCCTTGGGGGTGCCCTGGCTGTCCCTGGGGTGCCCTGGCTGTCCCCTAGGTGTCCCTGGGTGTGCCCTGGGTGTCCCTGGGGGTGCCCTGCCTGTCCCCTTGGTGTCCCAGGGGGTGCCCTGGGTGTCCCTGGGGTACCCTGGCTGTCCCCTAGGTGTCCCTGGGGGTGCCCTGGCTGTCCGCTTGGTGTCCCTGGGGTGCCCTGGCTGTCCCCTAGGTGTCACTGGGGGGGCCCTGGCTGTCCTTGGGGTGCTCTGGCTGTCCCCTTGGTGTCCCTGGGGGAGCCCTGGTTGTCCCTGGGGTGCCCTGGGGGTGCCCTGCCTGTCCTCTAGGTGTCCCTGGGGGTGCCCTGGCTGTCCCCTCGGTGTCCCTGGAGGTGCCCTGCCTGTCCCCTAGGTGTCCCTGGGGGGGCCCTGGCTGTCTCCTAGGTGTCCCTGGGGGTGACCTGGGTGTCCCTGGAGTGCCCTGGCTGTCCCCTAAATGTCCCTGGGGGTGCCCTGGCTTTCCCCTCGGTGTCCCTGGGGGTGCCCTGCCTGTCCCCTAGGTGTCCCTAAAGGTGCCCTGGCTGTCCCCTAGGTGTCCCTGGGGGTGCCCTGGCTGTCCGCTTGGTGTCCCTGGAGGTGCCCTGCCTGTCCCCTAGGTGTCCTTGGGGGGGCCTTGGCTGTCCCCTAGGTGTCCCTGGGGGTGCCCTGCCTGTCCCCAAGGTGTCCCTGCGGGTGCCCTGGCTGTTCCCTAGGTGTCCCTGGGGGTGCCCTAGGTGTCCCTAGGGGTGCCCTGGCTGTCCCCTAGGTGTCCCTGGGTGTGCCCTGGCTGTCCCTAGGGTGCCCTGGCTGTCCCCTAGGTGTCCCTGGGGGTGACTTACCTGTCCCCTAGGTGCCCAGGGGGTGCCCTGGCTGTCCCCTCGGTGTCCCTGGGGGTGCCCATGGTGTCCCTGGGAGTGCCCTGGCTGTCCCCTAGGAGTCCCTGGGGGTGCCCTGAGTGTCCCTGAGGTGCCCTGGCTGTCCCCTAGGTGTCCCTGGGGGTGCCCTGGCTGTCCCTGGTGTGCCCTGGCTGTCCCCTTGGTGGCCCTGGGGGTGCCCTGGGTGACCCTGGGGGTGCCCTGGAGGTCCCCTTGGTGTCCCTGGGGGTGCCCTGGCTGTCCCTGGGGTGCCCTGGCTGTCCCCTAGGTGTCCCTGGGTGTGCCCTGAGTGTCCCTGGGGGTGCCCTGGCGTTCCGCTACGTGTCCCTGGGGGGGGCCCTGGCTGTCCCCTAGGTGTCCCTGGGGGTGCCCTAGGTGTCCCTGGGGGTTCCCTGGCTGTCCCTGGAGTGCCCTGGCTGTCCCCTAGGTGTCCTTGGGGGGGCCATGGCTGTCCCCTAGGTGTCCCTGGGGGTGCCCTGGGTGTCCCTGGGGGGGCCCTGGCTGTCCCCTAGGGGTCTCTGGGGGTGCCCTGCCTGTCCCCTAGGTGTCCCTAGGGGTGCCCTGGCTGTCCCCTAGGTGTCCCTGAGGGTGCCCTGGGTGTCCCTGGGGTGCAGTGGGGGTGCCCTGGCTGTCCCCTAGGTGTCCCTGGGGGTGCCCTGGCTGTCCCTGGGGGTGCCATGGCTGTCCCTGGGGTGCCCAGGGGGTGCCCTGGCTGTCCACAAGGTGTCCCTGGGGTTGCCTTCGTTGTCCCCTCGGTGTCCCTGGGGTGCCCTGGCTGTCCACAAGGTGTCCCTGGAGGTTCCCAGGGTGTCCCTGGGAGTGCCCTGGCTGTCCCCTAGGTGTCCCTGGGGGTGCCCAGGGTGTCCCTGGGGTGCCCTGGCTGTCCCCTACGTGTCCCTGCGGGTGCCCTGGGTGTCCCTGGGGTGCCCTGGCTGTCCCCTAGGTGTCCCTGGGGGTGCCCTGGCTATCCCCTTGGTGTCCGTGGTGTGCCCTGACTGTCCCCTAGCTGTCCCTGGGGGTGCCCTGGCTGTCCCTGGGGTGCCATGGCTGTCCTCTACGTGTGCCTGGGGTGCCCTGTGGTTGCCCTGCCTGTCCCCTCGGTGTCCCTGGGGGGGCCCTGGCTGTCCCCTAGGTGTCCCTGGGGGTGCCCTGCCTGTCCCCTTGGTGTCCCTGGGGGGGCCCTGGCTGTCCCCTAGGTGTCCCTAGGGGTGCCCTGCCTGTCCCCTACGTGTCCGTGGGGGTGCCCTGGCTGTCCTCTAGGTGTCCCTGGGGGTGCCCTGGCTGTCCCTCGGGTTCCCTGGCTGTCCCCTAGGTGTCCCTGGGGGTGCCCAGGGTGTCCCTGGGGTTCCCTGGCTGTCCCCTAGGTGTCCCTGGGGGGGCCCTGGCAGTCCCCGAGGTGTCCCTGGGGGTGCCCTGGGTGTCCCTGGGGGTGCTCAGGGTGTCACTGGGGTTCCCTGACTGTCCCGTACGTGTCCCTGGGGGTGCCCTGGAGGTCCCCTAGGTGTCCCTGGGGGTGCCTTCGCTGTCCCTGGGGTGCCCTGGCTGTCCCCTAGGTTTCCGTGGGTGTCCCCTTGGTGTCCCTGGGGGTGCCCAGGGTGTCCCTTAGGTGTCCCTGGGGGTGCCCTTGCTGTCCCCTAGCTGTCCCTGGGGGTACCCTGGCTGTCCCTGGGGGTGCTCTGGATGTCCCCTTGGTGTCCTTGGGGGTGCCCTGGCTGTCCCCTTGGTGTCCCTAGGGTGCCCTGTATGTGCCCTTGGTGTCCCTGGGGGTGCCCTGGCTGTCCCTAGGGTGCCCTGGCTGTCCCCTAGGTGTCCCTGGGGGTGCCCTGGGTGTGCCTGAGGTGCCCTGGCTGTCCTCTAGGCGTCCCTGGGGGTGCCCAGGGTGTCCCTGGGGATGCCCTGGCTGTCCCCTAGGTGTCCCTAGGGTGCCCTGTGTGTCCCTGGGGGGGCCCTGGCTGTGCCCTCGGTGTCCCTGGGGGTGCCCTGGCTGTCCCTAGGGTGCCCTGGCTGTGCCCTACGTTTCCCTGGGGGTGCCCTGGCTGTCCCTAGGGTGCCCTGGCTGTGCCCTAGGTGTCCCTGGGGGTGCCCTGGGTGTCCCTGGGGTCTCCCTGGCTGTCCTCTAGGTGTCCCTGGGGGTGCCCTGGCTTTCCCCTCGGTGTCCCTGGGGGTGGCCTGCCTGTCCCCTAGGTGTCCCTGGGGGTGCCCTGGGTGTCCTTGGGGTGCCCTGGGGGTGCCCTGCCTGTCCCCTAGGTGTCCCTGGGGGGGCCCTGGCGGTCCCCTAGGTATCCCTGGGGTGCCCTGCCTGTCCCCTAGGTGTCCCTGGGGGTTCCCTGCCTGTCCCCTAGGTGTCCCTGGAGGTGCCCTGGGTGTCCCTGGGGGCGCCCTGGCTGTCCCCTAGGTGTCCCTGGGGGTTCCCTGCCTGTCCCCTAGGTGTCCCTGGGGGTTCCCTGGGTGTCCCTGGGGGTGCCCTGGCTGTCCCCTAGGTGTCCCTGGGGGTGCCCTGGGTGTCCCTGGAGTGCCCTGGCTGTCCCCTAAATGTCCCTGTGGGTGCCTTGGGTGTCCCTGGAGTGCCCTGGCTGTCCCCTAAATGTCCCTGGGGGTGCCCTGGCTTTCCCCTCGGTGTCCCTTGGGGTGCCCTGCCTGTCCCCTAGGTGTCCCTGGGGGTGCCCTGCCTGTCCCCTAGGTGTCGTTGGGGGTGCCCTGGGTTTCCCTGGGGGTGCACTGCCTGTCCCCTAGGTGTCCCTGGGGGTACCCTGAGTGTCCCTTGGGGTGCCCTGGCTGTCCCCTTGGTGTCCCTGGGGGTGCCCTGGGTGTCCCTGGGGTGCCCTGGCTGTCCCCATGGTGTCCCTGTGGGTGCCCAGAGTGTCCCTGGGGGTGCCCTGGCTGTCCCTAGGGTGCCCTGGCTGTGCCCTCGGTGTCTCTGGGGGTGCCCTGGCTGTCCCTAGGGTGCCCTGGCTGTGTCCTCAGTGTCCCTGGCGGTGCCCTGGGTGTCCCTGGGGGTGCCCTGGGTGTCCTTGGGGTGCCATGGCTGTTCCCTAGGTGTCACTGGGGGTGCCCTGGGTGTCCCTGGGGTGCCCTGACTGTCCCCTAGGTGTCCCTGGGGGTGCCCTGGGTGTCCCTGGGGGTGCCCTGGCGGTCCCTAGGGTGCCCTGGCTGTCCCCTAGGTGTCCCTGGGGGTGCCCTGGATGTCCTTGAGGTGCCCTGGCTGTCCCGAAGGTGTCCCTGGGAGTGCCCTGGCTGTCCCCTAGTGGTCTCTGAGGGTGCCCTGGCTGTCCCGTCAGTGTCCCTGGGGGTGCCCTGCCTGTCCCCTAGGTGTCCCTGGGGGTGCCCTGGCTGTCCCTGGAGTGCCCTGGCTGTCCCCTTGGTGTCCCTGGGGGTGCCCTGGCTGTCCCCTAGGTGTCCCTGGGGGTGCCCTGGCTGTCCCTGGAGTGCCCTGGCTGTCCCCTTGGTGTCCCTGGGGGTGCCCTGGCTGTCCCCTAGGTGTTCCTGGGGGTGCCCTGGCTGTCCCCTAGGTGTCCCTGGGGGTCCCCTTGGTGTCCCTGGGGGTGCCCTGGCTGTCCCCTAGGTGTCCATGGGGGTGCCCTGGGTGTCCCTGGGCTGCCCTGGCTGTCCCCTAGGTGTCCCTGGGGGTCCCCTTGATGTCCCTGGGGGTTCCCTGGCTGTCCCCTAGGTGTCCCTGGGGGTGCCCTGGCTGTCCCTGGAGTGCCCTGGCTGTCTCCTTGGTGTCCCTGGGGGTGCCCTGGCTGTCCCCTAGGTGTCCCTGGGGGTGCCCTGGCTGTCCCTGGAGTGCTCTGGCTGTCCCCTTGGTGTCCCTTGGGGTGCCCTGGCTGTCCCCTAGGTGTTCCTGGGGGTGCCCTGGCTGTCCCCTAGGTGTCCCTGGGGGTCCCCTTGGTGTCCATGGGGGTGCCCTGGCTGTCCCCTAGGTGTCCATTGGGGTGCCCTGGGTGTCCCTCGGCTGCCCTGGCTGTCCCCTAGCTGTCCCTGGGGGTGCCCTGGGTGTCCCTGGGGTGCCCTGGCTGTCCCCTAGGTGTCCCTGGGGGTGCCCTGGCTGTCCCTGGGGGTGCCCTGGCTGTCCCTTCGTGTCCCTGGGGGTGCCCTGGCTGTCCCTGGGGCTGCCCTGGCTTTCCCCTCGGTGTCCCTGGGGGTGCCCTGGCTGTCCCCTTGCTGTCCCTGGGGTGCCCTGGCTGTCCCCTAGGTGTCTCTGGGAGTGCCCTGGCTGTCCTTGGGGTGCTCTGGCTGTCCCCTTGGTGTCCCTGGGGTGCCCTGGGGGTGCCCTGCCTGTCCTCTAGGTGTCCCTGGGGGTGTCCTGGCTGTCCCCTCGGTGTCCCTGGGGGTGCCCTGCCTGTCCCCTAGGTGTCCCTGGGGGGGCCCTGGCTGTCCCCTAGGTGTCCCTGGGGGTGACTTGCCTGTCCCCTAGGTGTCCCTGGGGGTGCCCTGGCTGTCCCCAGGGTGCCCTGGCTGTTCCCTCGGTGTCTCTGGGGGTGCCCTGGCTGTCCCCTCGGTGTCCCTGGGGTGCCCTGGCTGTCCCTAGGGTGCCGTGGCTGTCCCCTAGGTGTCCCTGGGGGTGCCCTGGGTGTCCCTGGGGTGCCCTGGGGGTGCCCTGCCTGTCCTCTAGGTGTCCCTGGGGGTGCCCTGGCTGTCCCCTAGGTTTCCCTGGGGGTGCCCTGGCTGTCCCCTAGGTGTCCCTGGGGGTGCCCTGGGTGTCCCTGGAGTGCCCTGGCTGTCCCCTAAATGTCCCTGGGGGTGCCCTGGCTGTCCCCTAGGTGTCACTGAGGGTGTCCTGCCTTCCCCTAGGTGTCCCTGGGGGTGCCCTGGCTTTCCCCTCGGTGTCCCTGGGGGTGCCCTGCCTGTCCCCTAGATGTCCCTGGGGGTGCCCTGGCTGTCCCTGGGGTGCCCTGGCTGTCCCCTTGGTGTCCCTGGGGGGGCCCTGGCTGTCCCCTAGGTGTCCCTGGGCGTACCCTTCCTGTCCTCTCGGCGTCCCTGGGGGTTCCCTGGCTGTCCCTCGGGTTCCCTGACTGTCCCCTAGGTGTCCCTGGGGGGGCCCTGGGTGTCCCTGGGGGTGCACAGAGTGTCAGTGGGGTTCCCTGGCTGTCCCGTACGTGTCCGTGGGGTACCCTGGCTGTCCCCTAGGTTTCCCTGGGGGAGCCCTGAGTGTCCCTGGGCTGCCCTGGCTGTCCCCTAGGTGTCCTTGGGGTGCCCTCGCTGTCCCTGGGGTGCCCTAGCTGTCCCCTAGGTGTCCCTGGGGGTCCCCTTGGTGTCCCTGGGGGTGCCCAGGGTGTCCCTTAGGTGTCCCTGGGGGTGCCCTTGCTGTCCCCTTGGTGTCCCTGGGGGTGCCCTGGGTGTCCCTAGGGTGCCCTGGCTGTCCCCTAGGTGTCCCTGGGGGTGCCCTGGGTGTCTCTGGGGTGCCCTGGCTGTCCCCTGGGTGTCCCTGGGGGTGCCCTGGGTGTCCCTGGGGGTGCCCTGGCTGTCCCCAAGGTGTCCCTTGGGGTGCCCTCGCTGTCCCTGGGGTGCCCTGGCAGTCCCCTAGGTGTCCCTGGGTGTGCCCTGGGTGTCCCTGGGGGTGCACAGGGTGTCCCTGAGGTTCCCTGGCTGTCCCCTAGGTGTCCCTAGGGGGGCCCTGGCTGTCCCCTAGGTGTCCCTGGGTGTGCCCTGGGTGTCTCTGGGGGTGCACAGGGTGTCCCTGGGGTTCCCTGGCTGTCCCCTAGGTGTCCCTGGGGGTGCCCTGGCTGTCCCTGGAGTGCCATGGGTGTCCCGTCGGTGTCCCTGGGGGTGCCCTGATTGTCCCTGGGGTGCCCAGGGGGTGCCCTGGCTGTCCCCTCGGTGTCCCTGGGGGTGCCCATGGTGTCCCTGGGAGTGCCCTGGCTGTCCCCTAGGAGTCCCTGGGGGTGCCCTGAGTGTCCCTGAGGTGCCCTGGCTGTCCCCTAGGTGTCCCTGGGGGTGCCCTGGCTGTCCCCTTCGTGTCTTGGGGGTGCCCTCGCTGTCCCTGGTGTGCCCTGGCTGTCCCCTTGGTGGCCCTGGGGGTGCCCTGGGTGACCCTGGGGGTGCCCTGGAGGTCCCCTTGGTGTCCCTGGGGGTGCCCTGGCTGTCCCTGGGGTGCCCTGGCTGTCCCCTAGGTGTCCCTGGGTGTGCCCTGGGTGTCCCTGGGGGTGCCCTGGCGTTCCGCTACGTGTCCCTGGGGGGGGCCCTGGCTGTCCCCTAGGTGTCCCTGGGGGTGCCCTAGGTGTCCCTGGGGGTGCCCTGGCTGTCCCTGGAGTGCCCTGGCTGTCCCCTAGGTGTCCTTGGGGGGGCCTTGGCTGTCCCCTAGGTGTCCCTGGGGGTGCCCTGCCTGTCCCCAAGGTGTCCCTGCGGGTGCCCTGGCTGTTCCCTAGGTGTCCCTGGGGGTGCCCTGGGTGTCCCTGGGGGGGCCCTGGCTGTCCCCTAGGGGTCTCTGGGGGTGCCCTGCCTGTCCCCTAGGTGTCCCTAGGGGTGCCCTGGCTGTCCCCTAGGTGTCCCTGAGGGTGCCCTGGGTGTCCCTGGGGTGCCATGGCTGTACCCTGGGTGTCCCTGGGGCTGTCCTGGATGTCCCTGAGGTGCCCTGGCTGTCTTCAAGGTGTCCCTGTGGGTGCCCAGAGTGTCCCTGGGAGTGCCCTGGCTGTCCCCTAGGGGTCTCTGGGGGTGCCCTGGCTGTCCCGTCAGTGTCCCTGGGGGTGCCCTGCCTGTCCCCTAGGTGTCCCTGGGCGTGCCCTGCCTGTCCCCTAGGTGTCGTTGGGGGTGCCCTGGGTGTCCCTGGGGGTGCCCTGCCTGTCCCCTAGGTGTCCCTGGGGGTGCCCTGGGTGTCCCTGGGGTGCCCTGGCTGTCCCCTTGGTGTCCCTGGGGGTGCCCTGGGTGTCCCTGGGGTGCCTTGGCTGTCCCCTAGGGGTCTCTGGGGGTGCCCTGGCTGTCCCGTCAGTGTACCTGGGGGTTCCTGCCTGTCCCCTAGGTGTCCCTGGGGGTGCCATGGGTGTCCTTGGAGTGCCCTGGCTGTCCCCTAAATGTCCCTGGGGGTGCCCTGGCTGTCCCCTAGGTGTCACTGAGGGTGTCCTGCCTTCCCCTAGGTGTCCCTGGGGGTGCCCTGGCTTTCCCCTCGGTGTCCCTGGGGGTGCCCTGCCTGTCCCCTAGATGTCCCTGGGAGTGCCCTGGGTGTCCCTGGGGGGGCGCTGGCTATCCCCTAGGTGTCCCTGGGGGGGCCCTGGCTGTCCCTGGGGGGGCCCTGGCTGTCCCCTAGGGGTCTCTGGGGGTGCCCTGCCTGTCCCCTAGGTGTCCCTAGGGGTGCCCTGGCTGTCCCCTAGGTGTCCCTGAGGGTGCCCTGGGTGTCCCTGGGGTGCAGTGGGGTGCCCTGGCTGTCCCCTAGGTGTCCCTGGGGGTGCCGTGGCTGTCCCTGGGGGTGCCATGGCTGTCCCTGGGGTGCCCAGGGGGTGCCCTGGCTGTCCACAAGGTGTCCCTGGGGTTGCCTTCGTTGTCCCCTCGGTGTCCCTGGGGTGCCCTGGCTGTCCACAAGGTGTCCCTGGAGGTTCCCAGGGTGTCCCTGGGAGTGCCCTGGCTGTCCCCTAGGTGTCCCTGGGGGTGCCCAGGGTGTCCCTGGGGTGCCCTGGCTGTCCCCTACGTGTCCCTGCGGGTGCCCTGGGTGTCCCTGGGGTGCCCTGGCTGTCCCCTAGGTGTCCCTGGGGGTGCCCTGGCTATCCCCTTGGTGTCCGTGGTGTGCCCTGACTGTCCCCTAGCTGTCCCTGGGGGTGCCCTGGCTGTCCCTGGGGTGCCATGGCTGTCCTCTACGTGTGCCTGGGGTGCCCTGTGGTTGCCCTGCCTGTCCCCTCGGTGTCCCTGGGGGGGCCCTGGCTGTCCCCTAGGTGTCCCTGGGGGTGCCCTGCCTGTCCCCTTGGTGTCCCTGGGGGGGCCCTGGCTGTCCCCTAGGTGTCCCTAGGGGTGCCCTGCCTGTCCCCTACGTGTCCGTGGGGGTGCCCTGGCTGTCCTCTAGGTGTCCCTGGGGGTGCCCTGGCTGTCCCTCGGGTTCCCTGGCTGTCCCCTAGGTGTCCCTGGGGGTGCCCAGGGTGTCCCTGGGGTTCCCTGGCTGTCCCCTAGGTGTCCCTGGGGGGGCCCTGGCAGTCCCCGAGGTGTCCCTGGGGGTGCCCTGGGTGTCCCTGGGGGTGCTCAGGGTGTCACTGGGGTTCCCTGACTGTCCCGTACGTGTCCCTGGGGGTGCCCTGGAGGTCCCCTAGGTGTCCCTGGGGGTGCCTTCGCTGTCCCTGGGGTGCCCTGGCTGTCCCCTAGGTTTCCGTGGGTGTCCCCTTGGTGTCCCTGGGGGTGCCCAGGGTGTCCCTTAGGTGTCCCTGGGGGTGCCCTTGCTGTCCCCTAGCTGTCCCTGGGGGTACCCTGGCTGTCCCTGGGGTGCTCTGGATGTCCCCTTGGTGTCCTTGGGGGTGCCCTGGCTGTCCCCTTGGTGTCCCTAGGGTGCCCTGTATGTGCCCTTGGTGTCCCTGGGGGTGCCCTGGCTGTCCCTAGGGTGCCCTGGCTGTCCCCTAGGTGTCCCTGGGGGTGCCCTGGGTGTGCCTGAGGTGCCCTGGCTGTCCTCTAGGCGTCCCTGGGGGTGCCCAGGGTGTCCCTGGGGATGCCCTGGCTGTCCCCTAGGTGTCCCTAGGGGTGCCCTGTGTGTCCCTGGGGGGGCCCTGGCTGTGCCCTCGGTGTCCCTGGGGGTGCCCTGGCTGTCCCTAGGGTGCCCTGGCTGTGCCCTACGTTTCCCTGGGGGTGCCCTGGCTGTCCCTAGGGTGCCCTGGCTGTGCCCTAGGTGTCCCTGGGGGTGCCCTGGGTGTCCCTGGGGTCTCCCTGGCTGTCCTCTAGGTGTCCCTGGGGGTGCCCTGGCTTTCCCCTCGGTGTCCCTGGGGGTGGCCTGCCTGTCCCCTAGGTGTCCCTGGGGGTGCCCTGGGTGTCCTTGGGGTGCCCTGGGGGTGCCCTGCCTGTCCCCTAGGTGTCCCTGGGGGGGCCCTGGCGGTCCCCTAGGTATCCCTGGGGTGCCCTGCCTGTCCCCTAGGTGTCCCTGGGGGTTCCCTGCCTGTCCCCTAGGTGTCCCTGGAGGTGCCCTGGGTGTCCCTGGGGGCGCCCTGGCTGTCCCCTAGGTGTCCCTGGGGGTTCCCTGCCTGTCCCCTAGGTGTCCCTGGGGGTTCCCTGGGTGTCCCTGGGGGTGCCCTGGCTGTCCCCTAGGTGTCCCTGGGGGTGCCCTGGGTGTCCCTGGAGTGCCCTGGCTGTCCCCTAAATGTCCCTGTGGGTGCCTTGGGTGTCCCTGGAGTGCCCTGGCTGTCCCCTAAATGTCCCTGGGGGTGCCCTGGCTGTCCCCTAGGTGTCCCTGGGGGTGTCCTGCCTTCCCCTAGGTGTCCCTGGGGGTGCCCTGGCTTTCCCCTCGGTGTCCCTGGGGGTGCCCTGCCTGTCCCCTTGGTGTCCCTGTGCGAGCCCTGGGTGTCCCTGGTGTGCCCTGGGGGTGCCCTGCCTGTCCTCTAGGTGTCCCTGGGGGTGCCCTGGGTGTCCCCTCGGTGTCCCTGGGGGTGCCCTGCCTGTCCCCTAGGTGTCCCTGGGGGGGCCCTGGCTGTCCCCTTGGTGTCCCTGGGGGTGACCTGGGTGTCCCTGGAGTGCCCTGGCTGTCCCCTAAATGTCCCTGGGGGTGCCCTGGCTTTCCCCTCGGTGTCCCTTGGGGTGCCCTGCCTGTCCCCTAGGTGTCCCTGGGGGTGCCCTGCCTGTCCCCTAGGTGTCGTTGGGGGTGCCCTGGGTTTCCCTGGGGGTGCACTGCCTGTCCCCTAGGTGTCCCTGGGGGTACCCTGAGTGTCCCTGGGGTGCCCTGGCTGTCCCCTTGGTGTCCCTGGGGGTGCCCTGGGTGTCCCTGGGGTGCCCTGGCTGTCCCCATGGTGTCCCTGTGGGTGCCCAGAGTGTCTCTGGGGGTGCCCTGGCTGTCCCTAGGGTGCCCTGGCTGTGCCCTCGGTGTCTCTGGGGGTGCCCTGGCTGTCCCTAGGGTGCCCTGGCTGTGTCCTCAGTGTCCCTGGCGGTGCCCTGGGTGTCCCTGGGGTGCCCTGGGTGTCCTTGGGGTGCCATGGCTGTTCCCTAGGTGTCACTGGGGGTGCCCTGGGTGTCCCTGGGGTGCCCTGACTGTCCCCTAGGTGTCCCTGGGGGTGCCCTGGGTGTCCCTGGGGGTGCCCTGGCGGTCCCTAGGGTGCCCTGGCTGTCCCCTAGGTGTCCCTGGGGGTGCCCTGGATGTCCTTGAGGTGCCCTGGCTGTCCCGAAGGTGTCCCTGGGAGTGCCCTGGCTGTCCCCTAGTGGTCTCTGAGGGTGCCCTGGCTGTCCCGTCAGTGTCCCTGGGGGTGCCCTGCCTGTCCCCTAGGTGTCCCTGGGGGTGCCCTGGCTGTCCCTGGAGTGCCCTGGCTGTCCCCTTGGTGTCCCTGGGGGTGCCCTGGCTGTCCCCTAGGTGTCCCTGGGGGTGCCCTGGCTGTCCCTGGAGTGCCCTGGCTGTCCCCTTGGTGTCCCTGGGGGTGCCCTGGCTGTCCCCTAGGTGTTCCTGGGGGTGCCCTGGCTGTCCCCTAGGTGTCCCTGGGGGTCCCCTTGGTGTCCCTGGGGGTGCCCTGGCTGTCCCCTAGGTGTCCATGGGGGTGCCCTGGGTGTCCCTGGGCTGCCCTGGCTGTCCCCTAGGTGTCCCTGGGGGTCCCCTTGATGTCCCTGGGGGTTCCCTGGCTGTCCCCTAGGTGTCCCTGGGGGTGCCCTGGCTGTCCCTGGAGTGCCCTGGCTGTCTCCTTGGTGTCCCTGGGGGTGCCCTGGCTGTCCCCTAGGTGTCCCTGGGGGTGCCCTGGCTGTCCCTGGAGTGCTCTGGCTGTCCCCTTGGTGTCCCTTGGGGTGCCCTGGCTGTCCCCTAGGTGTTCCTGGGGGTGCCCTGGCTGTCCCCTAGGTGTCCCTGGGGGTCCCCTTGGTGTCCATGGGGGTGCCCTGGCTGTCCCCTAGGTGTCCATTGGGGTGCCCTGGGTGTCCCTCGGCTGCCCTGGCTGTCCCCTAGCTGTCCCTGGGGGTGCCCTGGGTGTCCCTGGGGTGCCCTGGCTGTCCCCTAGGTGTCCCTGGGGGTGCCCTGGCTGTCCCTGGGGGTGCCCTGGCTGTCCCTTCGTGTCCCTGGGGGTGCCCTGGCTGTCCCTGGGGCTGCCCTGGCTTTCCCCTCGGTGTCCCTGGGGGTGCCCTGGCTGTCCCCTTGCTGTCCCTGGGGTGCCCTGGCTGTCCCCTAGGTGTCTCTGGGAGTGCCCTGGCTGTCCTTGGGGTGCTCTGGCTGTCCCCTTGGTGTCCCTGGGGTGCCCTGGGGGTGCCCTGCCTGTCCTCTAGGTGTCCCTGGGGGTGTCCTGGCTGTCCCCTCGGTGTCCCTGGGGGTGCCCTGCCTGTCCCCTAGGTGTCCCTGGGGGGGCCCTGGCTGTCCCCTAGGTGTCCCTGGGGGTGACTTGCCTGTCCCCTAGGTGTCCCTGGGGGTGCCCTGGCTGTCCCCAGGGTGCCCTGGCTGTTCCCTCGGTGTCTCTGGGGGTGCCCTGGCTGTCCCCTCGGTGTCCCTGGGGTGCCCTGGCTGTCCCTAGGGTGCCGTGGCTGTCCCCTAGGTGTCCCTGGGGGTGCCCTGGGTGTCCCTGGGGTGCCCTGGGGGTGCCCTGCCTGTCCTCTAGGTGTCCCTGGGGGTGCCCTGGCTGTCCCCTAGGTTTCCCTGGGGGTGCCCTGGCTGTCCCCTAGGTGTCCCTGGGGGTGCCCTGGGTGTCCCTGGAGTGCCCTGGCTGTCCCCTAAATGTCCCTGGGGGTGCCCTGGCTGTCCCCTAGGTGTCACTGAGGGTGTCCTGCCTTCCCCTAGGTGTCCCTGGGGGTGCCCTGGCTTTCCCCTCGGTGTCCCTGGGGGTGCCCTGCCTGTCCCCTAGATGTCCCTGGGGGTGCCCTGGCTGTCCCTGGGGTGCCCTGGCTGTCCCCTTGGTGTCCCTGGGGGGGCCCTGGCTGTCCCCTAGGTGTCCCTGGGCGTACCCTTCCTGTCCTCTCGGCGTCCCTGGGGGTTCCCTGGCTGTCCCTCGGGTTCCCTGACTGTCCCCTAGGTGTCCCTGGGAGTGCCTAGGGTGTCCCTGGGGTTCCCTGGCTGTCTCCTAGGTGTCCCTGGGGGGGCCCTGGGTGTCCCTGGGGGTGCACAGAGTGTCAGTGGGGTTCCCTGGCTGTCCCGTACGTGTCCGTGGGGTACCCTGGCTGTCCCCTAGGTTTCCCTGGGGGAGCCCTGAGTGTCCCTGGGCTGCCCTGGCTGTCCCCTAGGTGTCCCTGGGGGTGCCCTCGCTGTCCCTGGGGTGCCCTGGCTGTCCCCTAGGTGTCCCTGGGGGTCCCCTTGGTGTCCCTGGGGGTGCCCAGGGTGTCCCTTAGGTGTCCCTGGGGGTGCCCTTGCTGTCCCCTTGGTGTCCCTGGGGGTGCCCTGGGTGTCCCTAGGGTGCCCTGGCTGTCCCCTAGGTGTCCCTGGGGGTGCCCTGGGTGTCTCTGGGGTGCCCTGGCTGTCCCCTGGGTGTCCCTGGGGGTGCCCTGGGTGTCCCTGGGGGTGCCCTGGCTGTCCCCAAGGTGTCCCTTGGGGTGCCCTCGCTGTCCCTGGGGTGCCCTGGCAGTCCCCTAGGTGTCCCTGGGTGTGCCCTGGGTGTCCCTGGGGGTGCACAGGGTGTCCCTGAGGTTCCCTGGCTGTCCCCTAGGTGTCCCTAGGGGGGCCCTGGCTGTCCCCTAGGTGTCCCTGGGTGTGCCCTGGGTGTCTCTGGGGGTGCACAGGGTGTCCCTGGGGTTCCCTGGCTGTCCCCTAGGTGTCCCTGGGGGTGCCCTGGCTGTCCCGTACGTGTCCCTGGGGATACCCTGCCTGTCCCCTAGGTGTCCCTGGGGGTGCCCTGGGTGTCCCTGGGGTGCCCTGGGGTTCCCTGGCTGTCCCCTAGGTGTCCCTGGGGGTGCCCTGGCTGTCCCTGGGGGTGCCCTGACTGTCCCTGGGGTGCCCAGGGGGTGCCCTGGCTGTCCACAAGGTGTCCCTGGGGTTGCCTTCGCTGTCCCCTAGCTGTCCCTGGGGTGCCCTGGCTGTCCTCTCGGTGTCCCTGGGGGTGCCCAGGGTGTCCCTGGGGTGCCCTGGCTGTCCCCTACGTGTCCCTGCGGGTGCCCTGGGTGTCCCTGGGGTGCCCTGGCTGTCCCCTAGGTGTCCCTGGGGGTGCCCTGGCTATCCTATTGGTGTCCGTGGTGTGCCCTGGCTGTCCCCTAGCTGTCCCTGGGGGTGCCCTGGCTGTCCCTGGGGTGCCATGTCTGTCCTCTACGTGTGCCTGGGGTGCCCTGTGGTTTCCCTGCCTGTCCCCTCGGTGTCCCTGGGGGGGCCCTGGCTGTCAACTCGGTGTCGCTGGGGGTGCCCTGCCTGTCCCCTAGGTGTCCCTGGAGGGGCCCTGGCTGTCCTCTAGGTGTCCCTGGGAGTGCCCTGGCTGTCCCTCGGGTTCCCTGGCTGTTCCCTAGGTGTCCCTGGGGGTGACCTGGGTGTCCCTGGAGTGCCCTGGCTGTCCTCTAGGTGTCCCTGGGGGTGCCCTGGCTGTCCCCTAGGTGTCCCTCGGGGTGACCTGGGTGTCCCTGGAGTGCCCTGGCTGTCCCCTAAATGTCCCTGGGGGTGCCCTGGCTTTCCCCTCGGTGTCCCTGGGGGTGCCCTGCCTGTCCCCTAGGTGTCGTTAGGCGTGCCCGTGGTTTCCCTGGGGTACCCTGGCTGTCCCCTTAGTGTCCCTGGGGGTGCCCTGGGTGTCCCTGGGGTGCCCTGGCTGTCCCCATGGTGTCCCTGTGGGTGCCCAGAGTGTCCCTGGGAGTGCCCTGGGTGTCCCCTAGGGGTCTCTGAGGGTGCCCTGGCTGTCCCGTCAGTGTCCCTGTGGGTTCCCTGCCTGTCCCCTAGGTGTCCCTGGGGGTGCCCTGGGTGTCCCTGGGGGTGCCCTGGCTGTCCTCTAGGTGTCCCTGGGGGTGCCCTGGGTGTCCCTGGAGTGCCCTGGCTGTCCGCTAAATGTCCCTGGGGGTGCCCTGGCTTTCCCCTCGGTGTCCCTGGGGGTGGCCTGCCTGTCCCCTAGGTGTCCCTGGGGTTGCCCTGGGTGTCCTTGGGGTGCCCTGGGGGTGCCCTGCCTGTCCCCTTGGTGTCCCTGGGGGGGCCCTGGCTGTCCCCTAGGTATCCCTGGGGTGCCCTGCCTGTCCCCTAGGTGTCCCTGGGGGTTCCCTGCCTGTCCCCTAGGTGTCCCTGGGGGTGCCCTGGGTGTCCCTGGGGGCGCCCTGGCTGTCCCCTAGGTGACCCTGGGGGTTCCCTGCCTGTCCCCTAGGTGTCCCTGGGGGTTCCCTGGGTGTCCCTGGGGGTGCCCTGGCTGTCCCCTAGGTGTCCCTGGGGGTGCCCTGGGTGTCCCTGGAGTGCCCTGGCTGTCCCCTAAATGTCCCTGGGGGTGCCTTGGGTGTCCCTGGAGTGCCCTGGCTGTCCCCTAAATGTCCCTGGGGGTGCCCTGGCTGTCCCCTAGGTGTCCCTGGGGGTGTCCTGCCTTCCCCTAGGTGTCCCTGGGGGTGCCCTGGCTGTCCCCTCGGTGTCCCAGGGGGTGCCCTGCCTGTCCCCTTGGTGTCCCTGTGGGAGCCCTGGGTGTCCCTGGGGTGCCCTGGGGGTGCCCTGCCTGTCCTCTAGGTGTCCCTGGGGGTGCCCTGGCTGTCTCCTAGGTTTCCCTGGGGGTGACCTGGGTGTCCCTGGAGTGCCCTGGCTGTCCCTTAAATGTCCCTGGGGGAGCCCTGGCTTTCCCCTCGGTGTCCCTGGGGGTGCCCTGCCTGTCCCCTAGGTGTCCCTGGGGGTGCCCTGCCTGTCACCTAGGTGTCGTTGGGGGTGCCCTGGGTTTCCCTGGGGGTGCCCTGCCTGTCCCCTAGGTGTCCCTGGGGGTACCCTGAGTGTCCCTGGGGTGCCCTGGCTGTCCCCTTGGTGTCCCTGGGGGTGCCCTGGGTGTCCCTGGTGTGCCCTGCCTGTCCCCTAGGTGTCCCTGGGGGTGCCCTGGGTGTCCCTGGAGTGCCCTGGCTGTCCCCTAAATGTCCCTGGGGGTGCCCTGGGTGTCCCTGGAGTGCCCTGGCTGTCCCCTAAATGTCCCTGGGGGTGCCCTGGCTGTCCCCTAGGTGTCCCTGGGGGTGCCCTGGCTTTCCCCTCAATGTCCCTGGGGGTGCCCTGCCTGTCCCCTAGGTGTCCCTGGGGGTGCCCTGGGTGTCCCTGGGGTGCCCTGGCTGTCCCCTAGGTGTCCCAGGGGGTGCCCTGGCTGTCCCCTAGGTGTCCCTGGGGGTGCCCTCGCTGTCCCTGGGGTGCCCTGGCTGTCCCCTTGGTGGCCCTGGGGGTGCCCTGGGTGTCCCTGGGGGTGCCCTGGAGGTCCCCTTGGTGTCCCTGGGGGTGCCCTGGCTGTCCCTGGGGTGCCCTGGCTGTCCCCTAGGTGTCCCTGGGTGTGCCCTGGGTATCCCTGGGGGTGCCCTGGCTTTCCCCTTGGTGTCCCTGGGGGTGCCCTGGCTCTCCCTAGGGTGCCCTGGCTGTCACCTAGGTGTCCCTTGGGGTGCGCTGGTGTCCCTGGGGGTGCCCTGCCTGTCCCCTAGGTGTCCCTGGGGGTGCCCTGGCTGTCCCTGGAGTGCCCTGGCTGTCCCCTAGGTGTCCCTGGGGGTGCCCTGGCTGTCCCCTAGGTGTCCCTGGGGGTGCCCTTCCTCTCCCCTAGGTGTTCCTGCGGGTGCCCTGGCTGTCCCCTAGGTGTCCCTGGGGGTGCCCTGGGTGTCCCTGGGGGTGCCCTCGCTGTCCCTGGGGTGCCCTGGCTGTCCCCTAGGTGGCCCTGGGGGTGCCCTGGGTGTGCCTGGGGGTGCCCTGGAGGTCCCCTTGGTGTCCCTGGGGGTGCCCTGGCTGTCCCTCGGGTGCCCTGGCTGTCCCCAAGGTGTCCCTGGGGGTGCCTTGCCTGTCCTCTCGGTGTCCCTGGGGGTGCCCTGGCTGTGCCCTCGGTGTCCCTGGGGGTGCCCTGGCTGTCCCTAGGGTGCCTTGGCTGTACCCTAGGTGTCCCGGGGGGGGCCCTGGGTGTCCCTGGGCGTGCACAGGGTGTCTCTGGGGTTCCCTGGCTGTCCCCTAGGTGTCCCGGGGGGGGCCGTGGCTGTCCCCTAGGTGTCCCTGGGGGTGCACAGGGTGTCCCTGGGGTTCCCTGGCTGTCAACTAGGTGTCCCTGGGGGGGCCCTGGTGTCCCTGGGTTGCCCTGGCTGTCCCCTAGGTGTCCTTGCCTCGCTCGTATCCTCGACTCCGCCTGCGGCGCCATGGTGACACCCCTCCCAGTCTGGACCATTGTGGCCTCACCCCCTCCCTTGGGGCCATCTGACCCATCCCAGTATAGACCAGTAAGGCACCGAGTGGCCACCATGGACTCCCACACGCCTGCCAGTTCATCCCAGTTCATCCCAGTCCACTCTTCGTCCATCCCAGGTTTCTCTGGTCACCCTCCCAGTGCTCTCAGTCCATCCCAGTCCCGCAGGTGTTGGTGCTTGGGGCTTGATGAGCTGGTGCCTGTCCGCAACGTGGAGCGGCTCAAACGGGACCTCAGGGTGAGGGGGGCGCGGATTTGGGGGGATCCTGGGGGTCCTGAGTTGTCGTGGAGAGGGTTTTTGGGTTGTGGGGGGTCTGGGGGGCATCCTGGGGGCTGCTTTGGGTGCTTTGGGGGGTATTCGGGAGGTTTGGGCGGCCCATTTGAGGCATCAAAGAACCTGAGGAGGGTTTTGATAGCTCCTGGAGGTGGAGGCGGCCGTGGGGGTGAGCTGGCTGTCCCAGGGGGTTCCTGGCTGTCCCTCGATGTCCCTGGGGTGCCCTGGCTGTCACTTAGGTGTCCCTCGGGGTGCCCTGGCTGTCCCTAGGGTACCCTAGCTGTCCCCTAGGTGTCCCTGGGGTGCCCTGACTGTCCCTAGGTGTCCCTGGGGGTACCCTGGCTGTCGCTGGAGGTGCCCTGCCTGTCCCCTAGGTGTCCCTGGGGGTGTCCTGCCTTGCCCTAGGTGTCCCTGGGGGTGCCCTGGCTGTCCCCTCCGTGTCCCTGGGGGTGCCCTGGGTGTCCCTGGGGTGCCCTGGCTGACCCCAAGGTGTCCCTTGGGGTGCCCAGAGTGTCCCTAGGAGGTCCCTGACTGTCCCCTAGGGGTCTCTGGGGGTGCCCTGGCTGTCCCGTCAGTGTCACTGGGGGTGCCCTGCCTGTCCCTTAGGTGTCCCTGGGGTGCCCTGGCTGTCCCTAGGGTGCCATGGCTTTGCCCTCGGTGTCTCTGGGGGTGCCCTGGCTGTCCCTAGGGTGCCATGGCTGTCCCTAGGGTGCCCTGGCTGTCCTTTCGGTGTCCCTGGGGGTGCCCTGGGAGTCCCTGGGGTGCCCTGGCTGTCCCCTTGGTGTCCCTGGGGGGGCCCTGGCTGTCCCCTAGGTGTCCCTGGGGGTGCCCTGCCTGTCCCTAGGGTGCCCTGGCTGTCCCCTACGTGTCCCTGGGGGTGCCCTGGCTGTCCCCTAGGTGTCCCTGGGCGTGCCCATGGTGTCCCGGGCGTTCCCTGGCTGTCCCCTAGGTGTCCCTGGCGGGGCCCTGGGTGTCCCTGGGGTGCCCGGGAGGTCCCCTACGTGTCCCTGGGTACCCTGGGTGTCCCTGGACTGCCCTGGGGTGCCCTGGCTTTCCCGTAGGTGTCCCTGGGCTGCCCTGGCTGTCCTTGGGGTGCCCTGGCTGTCCTTGGTGTCCCAGAGGGTGCCCTGGCTGTCCCGTAGGTGTCCCTGGGCTGCCTTGGCTGTCCCTAGGGTGCCCTGGCTGTGCCCTAGGTGTCCCTGGGGTGCCCTGGCTGTCCCCTCAGTGTCCCTGGGGGTGCGCTGGCTGTCTCCTAGGTGTCCCTGGGGGTGCCCTGGGTGTTTCTGGCGTGACCTGGCTGTCTCCTAGGTGTCCCTGTGGGTGCCCTCCCTGTCCCTCGGGATGCCCTGGCTGTCCCCTAGGTGTCCCTGGGGGTGCCCTGGGTGTCCCTGGGGTGCCCTGGCTGTCCCCTAGGTGTCCCTGGGGGGGCCCTGGCTGTCCCCTAGGTGTCCCTGGGGCTGCCCTGTCTGTCCGTGGGGGGCCCTGGCTGTCCCCTAGGTGTCCCTGGGGGTGTCCTGGCTGTCCCTGGGGTGCCCTGGCTGTCCCCTAGATGTCCCTGGAGGTCGCCTAGGTGTCCCTGGGGTGCCCTGGCTGTCCCCTAGGTGTCCCAGGGGGTGCCCTGGCTGTCCCCTAGGTGTCCCTGGGGGTGCCCTCGCTGTCCCTGGGGTGCCCTAGCTGTCCCCTTGGTGGCCCTGGAGGTGCCCTGGGTGTCCCTGGGGGTGCCCTGGAGGTCCCCTTGGTGTCCCTGGGGGTGCCCTGGCTGTCCCTGGGGTGCCCTGGCTGTCCCCTAGGTGTCCCTGGGTGTGCCCTGGGTATCCCTGGGGGTGCCCTGGTTTTCCCCTAGGTGTTCCTGGGGGTGCCCTGGCTGTCCCTGGAGTACTCTGGATGTCCCCTTGGTGTCCCTGGGGGTGCCCTGGCTCTCCCTAGGGTGCCCTGGCTGTCACCTAGGTGTCCCTTGGGGTGCGCTGGTGTCCCTGGGGGTGCCCTGCCTGTCCCCTAGGTGTCCCTGGGGGTGCCCTGGCTGTCCCTGGAGTGCCCTGGCTGTCCCCTAGGTGTCCCTGGGGGTGCCCTGGCTGTCCCCTAGGTGGCCCTGGGGGTGCCCTGGGTGTCCCTGGGGGTGCCCTGGAGGTCCCCTAGGTGTCCCTGGGGGTGCCCTGGGTGTCCCTGGTGTGCCCTGGCTGTCCCCAAGGTGTCCCTGTGGGTGCCCAAAGTGTCCCTGGAAGTGCCCTGGCTGTCCCCTAGGGGTCTCTGGCGGTGCCCTGCCTGTCCCCTAGGTGTCCCTGGAGGTCCCCTTGGTGTCCCTGGGGGTGCCCAGGGTGTTCCTTAGGTGTCCCTGGGGGTGCCCTGGCTGTCCCTGGGGTGCTCTGGATGTCCCCTTGGTGTCCCTGGGGGTGCCCTGGCTGTCCCTAGGGTGCCCTGGCTGTGCCCTAGGGGTCCCTGGGGGTGGCCTGGCTGTCCCTAGGGTGCCCTGGCTGTCAGCTAGGTGTCCCTTGGGGTGCGTTGGTGTCCCTCGGGGTGCCCTGGCTGTCGCCTTGGTGTCCCTGGGGGTGACCTGGGTGTCCCTGGAGTGCCCTGGCTGTCCTCTAGGTGTCCCTGGGGGTGCACTGGCTGTCCCCTAGGTGTCCCTCGGGGTGACCTGGGTGTCCCTGGAGTGCCCTGGCTGTCCCCTAATTGTCCCTGGGGGTGCCCTGGCTTTCCCCTCGGTGTCCCTGGGGGTGCCCTGGGTGTCCCTGGGGTGCCCTGGCTGTCCCCATGGTGTCCCTGTGGGTGCCCAGAGTGTCCCTGGGAGTGCCCTGGCTGTCCGCTAGGGGTCTCAGAGTGTGCCCTGGCTGTCCCGTCAGTGTCCCTGTGGGTTCCCTGCCTGTCCCCTAGGTGTCCCTGGGGGTGCCCTGGGTGTCCCTGGGGGTGCCCTGGCTGTCCTCTAGGTGTCCCTGGGGGTGCCCTGGGTGTCCCTGGAGTGCCCTGGCTGTCCCCTAAATGTCCCTGGGGGTGCCCTGGCTTTCCCCTCGGTGTCCCTGGGGGTGGCCTGCCTGTCCCCTAGGTGTCCCTGGGGGTGCCCTGGGTGTCCTTGGGGTGCCCTGGGGGTGCCCTGCCTGTCCCCTAGGTGTCCCTGGGGGGGCCCTGGCTGTCCCCTAGGTATCCCTGGGGTGCCCTGCCTGTCCCCTAGGTGTCCCTGGTGGTTCCCTGCCTGTCCCCTAGGTGTCCCTGGGGGTGCCCTGGGTGTCCCTGGGGGCGCCCTGGCTGTCCCCTAGGTGTCCCTGGGTGTGCCCTGGGTGTCTCTGGGGTGCCTTGGCTTTCCCCTAGGTGTCCCTGGGGGTGCCCTGGCTGTCCCTGGAGTGCCATGGCTGTCTCGTCGGTGTCCCTGGGGGTGCCCTGATTGTCCCTGGGGTGCCCAGGGGGTGCCCTGGCTGTCCCCTCGGTGTCCCTGGGGGTGCCCATGGTGTCCCTGGGAGTGCCCTGGCTGTCCCCTAGGTGTCCCTGGGGGTGCCCTGAGTGTCCCTGAGGTGCCCTGGCTGTCCCCTAGGTGTCCCTGGGGGTGCCCTGGCTATCCCCTTCGTGTCTTGGGGGTGCCCTCGCTGTCCCTGGTGTGCCCTGGCTGTCCCCTTGGTGGCCCTGGGGGTGCCCTGGGTGTCCCTGGGGGTGCCCTAGAGGTCCCCTTGGTGTCCCAGGGGGTGCCCTGGGTGTCCCTGGGGTGGCTTGGCTGTCCCCTAGGTGTCCCTGGGGGTGCCCTGGCTGTCCCCTTGGTGTCCCTGCGGTGCCCTGGCTGTCCCCTAGGTGTCACTGGGGGGGCCTTGGCTGTCCTTGGGGTGCTCTGGCTGTCCCCTTGGTGTCCCTGGGGGAGCCCTGGGTGTCCCTGGGGTGCCCTGGGGGTGCCCTGCCTGTCCTCTAGGTGTCCCTGGGGGTGCCCTGGCTGTCCCCTCGGTGTCCCTGGGGGTGCCCTGCCTGTCCCCTAAATGTCCCTGGGGGGGCCCTGGCTGTCCCCTAGGTGTCCCTGGGGGTGACCTGGGTGTCCCTGGAGTGCCCTGGCTGTCCCCTAAATGTCCCTGGGGGTGCCCTGGCTATCCCCTCGGTGTCCCTGGGGGTGCCCTACCTGTCCCCTAGGTGTCCCTAAAGGTGCCCTGGCTCTCCCCTAGGTGTCCCTGGGGGTGACCTGGGTGTCCCTGGAGTGCCCTGGCTGTCCCCTAAATGTCCCTGGGGGTGCCCTCGGTGTCCCTGGGGGTGCCCTGCCTGTCCCCTAGGTGTCCCTGGGGGTGCCCTGGGTGTCCCTGGGGGTGCCCTGCCTGTCCCCTAGGTCTCCCTGGGGGGGCCCTGGCTGTCCCCTAGGTGTCCCTGGGGGTGCCCCGCCTGTCCCCTAGGTGTCCCTGGGGGTGCCCTGGCTGTCCTCTAGGTGTCCCTGGGGGTGCCCTGGCTGTCCCCTAGGTGTCCCTGGGGGTGCCCTGGCTTTCCCCTCGGTGTCCCTGGGGGTGCCCTGCCTGTCCCCTAGGTGTCCCTGGGGGTGCCCTGGGTGTCCCTGGGGTGCCCTGGCTGTCCCCTAGGTGTCCCAGGGGGTGCCCTGGCTGTCCCCTAGGTGTCCCTGGGGGTGCCCTCGCTGTCCCTGGGGTGCCCTGGCTGTCCCCTTGGTGGCCCTGGGGGTGCCCTGGGTGTCCCTGGGGGTGCCATGGAGGTCCCCTTGGTGTCCCTGGGGGTGCCCTGGCTGTCCCTGGGGTGCCCTGGCTGTCCCCTAGGTGTCCCTGGGTGTGCCCTGGGTATCCCTGGGGGTGCCCTGGCTTTCCCCTTGGTGTCCCTGGGGGTGCCCTGGCTCTCCCTAGGGTGCCCTGGCTGTGCCCTAGGGGTCCCTGGGGGTGCCCTGGCTGTTCCTAGGGTGCCCTGGCTGTCCCCTAGGTGTCCCTGGGGGTGCCCTTCCTCTCCCCTAGGTGTCCCTGCGGGTGCCCTGGCTGTCCCCTAGGTGTCCCTGGGGGTGCCCTGGGTGTCCCTGGGGGTGCCCTCGCTGTCCCTGGGGTGCCCTGGCTGTCCCCTTGGTGTCCCTGGGGGTGCCCTGTCTGTCCCTGGGGTGCCCTGGCTGTCCCCAAGGTGTCCCTGGGGGTGCCTTGCCTGTCCTCTCGGTGTCCCTGGGGGTGCCCTGGCTGTGCCCTCGGTGTCCCTGGGGGTGCCCTGGCTGTCCCTAGGATGCCTTGGCTGTCCCCTAGGTGTCCCTGGGGGGGCCCTGGTGTCCCTGGGTAGCCCTGGCTGTCCCCTAGGTGTCCTTGCCTCGCTCGTATCCTCGACTCCGCCTGCGGCGCCATGGTGACACCCCTCCCAGTCTGGACCATTGTGGCCTCACCCCCTCCCCTGGGGCCATCCGACCCATCCCAGTATAGACCAGTAAGGCACCGAGTGGCCACCATGGACTCCCACACGCCTGCCAGTTCATCCCAGTTCATCCCAGTCCACTCTTCGTCCATCCCAGGTTTCTCTGGTCACCCTCCCAGTGCTCTCAGTCCATCCCAGTCCCGCAGGTGTTGGTGCTTGGGGCTTGATGAGCTGGTGCCTGTCCGCAACGTGGAGCGGCTCAAACGGGACCTCAGGGTGAGGGGGGCGCGGATTTGGGGGAATCCTGGGGGTCCTGAGTTGTCGTGGAGGGGGTTTTTGGGTTGTGGGGGATCTGGGGGGAGTCCTGGGGGCTGCTTTGGGTGCTTTGGGGGGTATTCGGGAGGTTTGGGCGGCCCATTTGAGGCATCAAAGAACCTGAGGAGGGTTTTGATAGCTCCTGGAGGTGGAGGCGGCCGTGGGGGTGAGCTGGCTGTCCCAGGGGGTTCCTGGCTGTCCCTCGATGTCCCTGGGGTGCCCTGGCTGTCACTTAGGTGTCCCTCGGGGTGCCCTGGCTGTCCCTAGGGTACCCTAGCTGTCCCCTAGGTGTCCCTGGGGTGCCCTGACTGTCCCTAGGTGTCCCTGGGGGTACCCTGGGTGTCCCTGGAGGTGCCCTGCCTGTCCCCTAGGTGTCCCTGGGGGTGTCCTGCCTTGCCCTAGGTGTCCCTGGGGGTGCCCTGGCTGTCCCCTCCGTGTCCCTGGGGGTGCCCTGGGTGTCCCTGGGGTGCCCTGGCTGACCCCAAGGTGTCCCTTGGGGTGCCCAGAGTGTCCCTAGGAGGTCCCTGGCTGTCCCCTAGGGGTCTCTGGGGGTGCCCTGGCTGTCCCGTCAGTGTCACTGGGGGTGCCCTGCCTGTCCCTTAGGTGTCCCTGGGGGTGCCCTGGCTGTCCCTAGGGTGCCCTGGCTGTGCCCTCGGTGTCTCTGGGGGTGCCCTGGGAGTCCCTGGGGTGCCCTGGCTGTCCCCTAGGTGTCCCTGGGGGGGCCCTGGCTGTCCCCTAGGTGTCCCTGGGGGTGCCCTGCCTGACCCTAGGGTGCCCTGGCTGTCCCCTACGTGTCCCTGGGGGTGCCCTGGCTGTCCCCTAGGTGTCCCTGGGCGTGCCCATGGTGTCCCGGGCGTTCCCTGGCTGTCCCGTAGGTGTCCCTGGCGGGGCCCTGGGTGTCCCTGGGGTGCCCGGGAGGTCCCCTACGTGTCCCTGGGTACCCTGGGTGTCCCTGGACTGCCCTGGGGTGCCCTGGCTTTCCCGTAGGTGTCCCTGGGCTGCCCTGGCTGTCCTTGGGGTGCCCTGGCTGTCCTTGGTGTCCCAGAGAGTGCCCTGGCTGTCCCGTAGGTGTCCCTGGGCTGCCCTGGCTGTCCCTAGGGTGCCCTGGCTGTCCTTGGTGTCCCAGAGGGTGCCCTGGCTGTGCCCTAGGTGTCCCTGGGGTGCCCTGGCTGTCCCCTCAGTGTCCCTGGGGGTGCCCTGGCTGTCTCCTAGGTGTCCCTGGGGTGCCCTGGGTGTCCCTGGCGTGCCCTGGCTGTCTCCTAGGTGTCCCTGGGGGTGCCCTGGGTGTCCCTGGCGTGACCTGGCTGTCTCCTAGGTGTCCCTGTGGGTGCCCTCCCTGTCCCTCGGGATGCCCTGGCTGTCCCCTAGGTGTCCCAGGGGGTGCCCTGGGTGTCCCTGGGGTGCCCTGGCTGTCCCCTAGGTGTCCCTGGGGGGGCCCTTGCTGTCCCCTAGATGTCCCTGGGGCTGCCCTGTCTGTCCGTGGGGGGCCCTGGCTGTCCCCTAGGTGTCCCTGGGGGTGCCCTGGCTGTCCCTGGGGTGCCCTGGCTGTCCCCTAGATGTCCCTGGAGGTCGCCTAGGTGTCCCTGGGGGTGCCCTCGCTGTCCCTGGGGTGCCCTGGCTGTCCCCTAGGTGTCCCTGGGGGTGCCCTGATGTCCCTCGGGGTGCCCTGGCTGTCCCCTAGGTGTCCCTGGGGGTGCCGTGGGTGTGCCTGGGGTGCCCTGGCTGACCCCAAGGTGTCCCTTGGGGTGCCCAGAGTGTCCCTAGGAGGTCCCTGGCTGTCCCCTAGGGGTCTCTGGGGGTGCCCTGGCTGTCCCGTCAGTGTCACTGGGGGTGCCCTGCCTGTCCCTTAGGTGTCCCTGGGGGTGCCCTGGCTGTCCCTAGGGTGCCCTGGCTGTGCCCTCGGTGTCTCTGGGGGTGCCCTGGCTGTCCCTAGGGTGCCATGGCTGTCCCTAGGGTGCCCTGGCTGTCCCCATGGTGTCCCTGGGGGTGCCCTGGGAGTCCCTGGGGTGCCCTGGCTGTCCCCTAGGTGTCCCTGGGGGGGCCCTGGCTGTCCCCTAGGTGTCCCTGGGGGTGCCCTGCCTGTCCCTAGGGTGCCCTGGCTGTCCCCTACGTGTCCCTGGGGGTGCCCTGGCTGTCCCCTAGGTGTCCCTGGGCGTGCCCATGGTGTCCCGGGCGTTCCCTGGCTGTCCCGTAGGTGTCCCTGGCGGGGCCCTGGGTGTCCCTGGGGTGCCCGGGAGGTCCCCTACGTGTCCCTGGGTACCCTGGGTGTCCCTGGACTGCCCTGGGGTGCCCTGGCTTTCCCGTAGGTGTCCCTGGGCTGCCCTGGCTGTCCTTGGGGTGCCCTGGCTGTCCTTGGTGTCCCAGAGGGTGCCCTGGCTGTCCCGTAGGTGTCCCTGGGCTGCCCTGGCTGTCCCTAGGGTGCCCTGGCTGTGCCCTAGGTGTCCCTGGGGTGCCCTGGCTGTCCCCTCAGTGTCCCTGGGGGTGCCCGTGCTGTCTCCTAGGTGTCCCCTGGGGTGCCCTGGGTGTCCCTGGCGTGCCCTGGCTGTCTCCTAGGTGTCCCTGGGGGTGCCCTGGGTGTCCCTGGCGTGACCTGGCTGTCTCCTAGGTGTCCCTGTGGGTGCCCTCCCTGTCCCTCGGGATGCCCTGGCTGTCCCCTAGGTGTCCCAGGGGGTGCCCTGGGTGTCCCTGGGGTGCCCTGGCTGTCCCCTAGGTGTCCCTGGGGGGGCCCTGGCTGTCCCCTAGATGTCCCTGGGGCTGCCCTGTCTGTCCGTGGGGGGCCCTGGCTGTCCCCTAGGTGTCCCTGGGGGTGCCCTGGCTGTCCCTGGGGTGCCCTGGCTGTCCCCTATATGTCCCTGGAGGTCGCCTAGGTGTCCCTGGGGGTGCCCTCGCTGTCCCTGGGGTGCCCTGGCTGTCACCTAGGTGTCCCTGGGGGTGCCCTGATGTCCCTCGGGGTGCCCTGGCTGTCCCCTAGGTGTCCCTGGGGGTGCCGTGGGTGTGCCTGGGGTGTTCTGTCTGTCCTCTAGGTGTCCCTGGGGTTGCCCTGGGTGTCCCTGGGGTGCTCTGGATGTCCCCTTGGTGTCCCTGGGGGTGGCCTGGCTGTCCCCTTGGTGTCCGTAGGGTGCCCTGTCTGTGCCCTTGGTGTCCCTGTGGGTGCCCTGGCTGTGCCCTCGGTGTCTCTGGGGGTGCCCTAGGTGTCCCTGGGGGTGACCTCGATGTCCCTGGGGGAGCCCTGGGTGTGCCTGGCGTGCCCTGGCTGTCCCCATAGGTGTCCCTGGGGGGGCCCTGGCCGTCCCTGGGGTGCCCTGGCTGTCCCCTAGGTGGCCCTGGGGATGCCCTGGGTGTCCCTGGGGGTGCCCTGGAGGTCCCCTAGGTGTCCCTGGGGGTGCCCTGGGTGTCCCTGGTGTGCCCTGGCTGTCCCCAAGGTGTCCCTGTGGGTGCCCAAAGTGTCCCTGGAAGTGCCCTGGCTGTCCCCTAGGGGTCTCTGGGGGTCCCCTTGGTGTCCCTGGGGGTGCCTAGGGTGTTCCTTAGGTGTCCCTGGGGGTGCCCTGGCTGTCCCTGGGGTGCTCTGGATGTCCCCTTGGTGTCCCTGGGGGTGCCCTGGCTGTCCCTAGGGTGCCCTGGCTGTGCCCTAGGGGTCCCTGGGGGTGCCCTGGCTGTCCCTAGGGTGCCCTGGCTGTCACCTAGGTGTCCCCTGGGGTGCGTTGGTGTCCCTCGGGGTGCCCTGGCTGTCCCCTAGGTGTCCCTGGGGGTGCCCTGCCTCTCCCCTAGGTGTCCCTGGGGGTGCCCTGGCTGTCCCCTAGGTGTCCCTGGGGGTACCCTCGCTGTCCCTGGGGTGCCCTGGCTGTCCCCTAGGTGGCCCTGGAGGTCCCCTAGGTGTCCCTGGGGGTGCCCTGGCTGTCCCTGGGGTGCCCTGGCTGTCTCCAAGGTGTCCCTGGGGGTGCCCTGCCTGTCCTCTCGGTGTCCCTGGGGGTGCCCTGGCTGTGCCCTCGGTGTCCCTGGGGGTGCCCTCCCTGTCCCTCGGGATGCCCTGGCTGTCCCTTAGGTGTCCCTGGGGGTGCCCTGGGTGTCCCTGGGGTGCCCTGGCTGTCCCCTAGGTTTCCCTGGGGGGGCCCTGGCTGTCCCCTAGTTGTCCCTGGGGGTGCCCTGGCTGTCCCTGGGGTGTCCTGGCTGTCCCCTAGGTGTCCCTGGGGGTGGCCTGGCTGTCCCTGGGGTGCCCTGGCTGTCCCCTAGATGTCCCTGGAGGTCGCCTTGGTGTCCCTGGGGGTGCCTTCGCTGTCCCTGGGGTGCCCTGGCTGTCCCCTAGGTGTCCCTGGGAATGCCCTCGCTGTCCCTGGGGTGCCCTGGCTGTCCCCTTGGTGGCCCTGTGGTGCCCTGGGTGTCCCTGGGGGTGCCCTGGAGGTCCCCTTGGTGTCCCTGGGGGTGCCCTGGCTGTCCCTGGGGTGCCCTGGCTGTCCCCTAGGTGTCCCTGGGTGTGCCCTGGGTGTCCCTGGGGGTGCCCTGCCTGTCGCCTTGGTGTCCCAGGGGGTGCCCTGGGTGTCCCTGGGGTGCCCGGGCTGTCCCCTAGGTGTCCCTGGGGGTGCCCTGGCTGTCCCCTTGGTGTCCCTGGGGTGCCCTGGCTGTCCCCTAGGTGTCACTGGGGGGGCCTTGGCTGTCCTTGGGGTGCTGTGGTTCCCCTTGGTGTCCCTGGGGGAGCCCTGGGTGTCCCTGGGGTGCCCTGGGGGTGCCCTGCCTGTCCTCTAGGTGTCCCTGGGGTGCCCTGGCTGTCCCCTCGGTGTCCCTGGGGGTGCCCTGCCTGTCCCCTAAATGTCCCTGGGGGGGCCCTGGCTGTCCCCTAGGTGTCCCTGGGGGTGACCTGGGTGTCCCTGGAGTGCCCTGGCTGTCCCCTAAATGTCCCTGGGGGTGCCCTGGCTTTCCCCTCGGTGTCCCTGGGGGTGCCCTACCTGTCCCCTAGGTGTCCCTAAAAATGCCCTGGCTGTCCCTTAGGTGTCCCTGGGGGTGACCTGGGTGTCCCTGGAGTGCCCTGGCTGTCCCCTAAATGTCCCTGGGGGTGCCCTGGCTTTCCCCTCGGTGTCCCTGGGGGTGCCCTGCCTGTCCCTAGGGTGCCCTGGCTGTGCCCTCGGTGTCTCTGGGGGTGCCCTGGCTGTCCCTAGGGTGCCCTGGCTGTCCCCTAGGTGTCCCTGGGTGTGCCCTAAGTTTCCCTGGGGGTGCCCTGGATGTCCCTGGGGGGGCCCTGGCTGTCCTCTAGGTGTCCCTGGGGGTGCCCTCCCTGTCCCTCTGGGTGCCCTGGCTGTCCCCTAGGTGTCCCTGGGGGTGCCCGGCGTGTCCCTGGGGTGCCCTGGCTGTCCCCTAGGTGTCCCTGGGGTTCCCCTAAATGTTCCTTGGGGGTGGCCTGGCTGTCCGTAGGGTGCCCTACCTGTCCCCTAGGTGTCCCTGGGGGTGCCCTCCCTGTCCCTGGGGTGCCTTAGCTGTCCCCTAGGCGGCCCTGGGGCTGCCCTGGGTGTCCCTGGGGTGCCCTGGCTGTCCCCTAGGTGTCCCTGGGGGTGCCCTGGGTGTCCCTGGAGTGCCCTGGCTGTCCCCTAAATGTCCCTGGGGGTGCCCTGGCTGTCCCCTAGGTGTCCGTGGGGGTGCCCTGCCTGTCCCCTAGGTGTCCCTGGGGGTGCCCTGGCTGTCTTTAGGGTGCCCTGGCTGTCCCCTAGGTGTCCCTGGAGGTGCCCTGCCTGTCCCCTAGGTGTCCCTTGGGGTGCCCTGGCTGTCCTCTAGGTGTCCCTGGGGGTGCCCTGGCTGTCCCTCGTTTTCCCTGGCTGTCCCCTAGGTGTCCCTGGGGGTGCCCTGGGTGTCCCTGGGGGTGCACAGGGTGTCAGTGGGGTTCCCTGGATGTCCCGTACGTGTCCCTGGGGTTCCCTGGAGGTCCCCTAGGTGTCCCTGGGGGTGCCCTGAGTGTCCCTGGGCTGCACTGGCTGTCACCTAGGTGTCCCTGGGGATGCCCTGGCTGTCCCTCGGGTTCCCTGGCTGTCCCCTAGGTTTCCCTGGGCGTGCCCTGGGTGTCCCTGGGGGTGCACAGGGTGTCACTGGGGTTCCCTGGCTGTCCCGTACGTGTCCCTGGGGGTGCCCTCGCTGTCCCTGGGGTGCCCTGGCTGTCCCCTAGGTGTCCCTGGGGCTGCCCTTGGTGTCCCTGGGGGTGCCCAGGGTGTCCCTTAGGTGTCCCTGGGGGTGCCCTTGCTGTCCCCTAACTGTCCCTGGGGGTGCCCTGGCTGTCCCTGGGGTGCTCTGGTTGTCCCCTTGGTGTCCCTGGGAGTGCCCTGGCTGTCCCCTTGGTGTCTCTAGGGTGCCCTGTCTCTGCCCTTGGTGTCCCTGGGGTGCCCTGGCTGTCCCCTAGGTGTCCCTGGGGGTGCCCTGGGTGTCCCTGGGGGTGCCCTGGCTGTCCCCTTGGTGGCCCTGGGGGTGCCCTGTGGGTCCCTGGGGTGCCCTGGGGGCGCCCTGGTGTCCCTGGGGGGCCCTGGCTGTCCCCTAGGTGTCCCTGGGGGTGCCCTGGCTGTCCTCTAGGTGTCCCTGGGGGTGCCCTGGCTGTCCCTCGGGTTCCCTGGCTGTCCCCTAAGTGTCCCTGGGGGTGCCCTGGCTGTCCCTCGGGTTCCCTGACTGTCCCCTAGGTGTCACTGGGGGGGCCCTGGGTGTCCCTGGGGGTGCACAGGGTGTCAGTGGGGTTTCCTGGCTGTCCCGTACGTGTCCCTGGGGTTCCCTGGAGGTCCCCTAGGTGTCCCTGGGGGTGCCCTCGCTGTCCCTTCGGTGCCCTGGCTGTCCCCTAGGTGTCCCTGGGGGTCCCCTTGGTGTCCCTGGCGGTGCCCAGGGTGTCCCTTAGGTGTCCCTAGGGTTTCCTGGCTGTCCCTTAGGTGTCCCTGGGGGTGCCCTGGCTGTCCCTGGGGTGCTCTGGATGTCCTCTTGGTGTCCCTGAGGGTGCCCTGGCTGTCCCCTAGGTGTCCTTGGGGGTGCCCTGGCTGTCCCTAGGGTACCCTGGCTGTGCCCTCTGTGTCCCTGGGGGTGCCCTCGCTGTCCTTAGGGTGCCCTGGCTGTCCTCTAGGTGTCCCTGGGGGTGCCCTGGGTGTCCCTGGGGATGCCCTGGCTGTCCCCTAGGTGTCCCTGGGGGAGCCCTGGGTGTCCCTGGGGGGGCCCTGGCTGTCCCCTAGAGGTCTCTGGGGGTGCCCTGCCTCTCCCCTAGGTGTCCCTGGGGGTGCCCTGGCTGTGCCCTCGATGTCCCAGAGGGTACCGTGGCTGTCCCTTGGGTGCCCTGGCTGCGCCCTTGGTGTCCCTGGGGGTGCCCTGGCTGTCACTAGGGTGCCCTGTCTGTCCCCTAGGTGTCCCTGGGGGTGCCCTGGTGTCCCTCGGGGTGCCCTGGGTGTCCCCTAGGTGTCCCTGGGTGTGCCCTGGCTGTCCCTGGAGTGCCCTGGCTGTCCCCTAGGTGTCCCTGGGGGTGCCATGGCTGTCCATAGGGTGCCCTTTCTGTACCATCGGTGTCCCTGGGGGTGCCCTGGCTGTCCCCTCGGTGTCCCTGGGTGTCCCCTAGGTGTCCCTGGGTGTGCCCTCGATGTCCCAGAGGGTGCCCTGGCTGTCCCTAGGGTGCCCTGGCTGCGCCCTCGATGTCCCTGGGGGTGCCCTGGCTGTCCCTAGGTTGCCCTGGCTGTGCCTTTGGTGTCCCTGGGGGTGCCCTGGCTGTCCCTAGGGTGCCCTGTCTGTCCCCTAGGTGTCCCTGGGGGTGCCCTGGTGTCCCTCGGGGTGCCCTGGCTGTCCCCTAGGTGTCCCTGGGTGTGCCCTGGCTGTCCCTGGTGTGCCCTGGCTGTCCCCTAGGTGTCCCTGGGGGTGCCATGGCTGTCCATAGGGTGCCCATTCTGTGCCATCGGTGTCCCTGGGGGTGCCCTGTCTGTCCCCTAGGTGTCCCTGGGTGTGCCCTAGGTGTCCCTGGGGGTGCCCTGGATGTCCCTTGGGGGGGCCCTGGCTGTCCTCTAGGTGTCCCTGGGGGTGCCCTCCCTGTACCTCTGGGTGCCCTGGCTGTCCCCTAGGTGTCCCTGGGGGTGCCCTCGCTTTCCCTGGGGTGCCCTGGCTGTCCCCTAGGCGGCCCTGGGGGTGCCCTGGGTGTCCCTTGGGTGCCCTGGCTGTCCCCTAGGTGTCCCTGGGGGTGCCCTGGGTGTCCCTGGAGTGCCCTGGCTGTCCCCTAAATGTCCCTGGGGGTGTCGCTGGCTGTCCCCTAGGTGTCAGTGGGGGTGCCCTGCCTGTCCCCTAGGTGTCCCTGGGGGTGCCCTGGCTGTCTTTAGGGTGCCCTGGCTGTCCCCTGGGTGTCCCTGGGGGTGCCCTGCGTTTCCCTGGGGTGCCCTGGCTGTCCCTAGGGTGTCCTGGCTGTCCCCTAGGTGTCCCTGGGGGTGCCCTGGGTGCCCCTGGGGTGCCCTGGCTGTCCCCTTGGTGTCCCTGGGGGTGCCCTGTGGGTCCCTGGGGTGCCCTGGGGGTGCCCTGGTTTCCCTGGGGGGGCCCTGGCTGTCCCCTAGGTGTCCCTGGGGGTGCCCTGCCTGTCCCCTAGGTGTCCCTGGGGGTGCCCTGGCTGTCCTCTAGGTGTCCCTGGGGGTGCCCTGGCTGTCCCTCGGGTTCCCTGGCTGTCCCCTAGGTGTCCCTGGGGGTGCCCTGGGTGTCCCTAGGGGTGCACAGGGTGTCACTGGGGTTCCCTGGCTGTCCCGTACGTGTCCCTGGGGGTGCCCTCGCTGTCCCTGGGGTGCCCTGGCTGTCCCCTAGGTGTCCCTGGGCCTCCCCTTGGTGTCCCTGGGGGTGCCCAGGGTGTCCCTTAGGTGTCCCTGGGGGTGCCCTTGCTGTCCCCTAGCTGTCCCTGGGGGTACCCTGGCTGTCCCTGGGGTGCTCTGGTTGTCCCCTTGGTGTCCCTGGGAGTGCCCTGGCTGTCCCCTTGGTGTCTCTAGGGTGCCCTGTCTGTGCCCTTGGTGTCCCTGGGGTGCCCTGGCTGTCCCCTTTGTGTCCCTGGGGGTGCCCTGTGGGTCCCTGGGGTGCCCTGGGGGTGCCCTGGTGTCCCTGGGGGGGCCCTGGCTGTCCCCTAGGTGTCCCTGGTGGTGCCCTGCCTGTCCCCTTGGTGTCCCTGGGGTTCCCTGGCTGTCCTCTAGGTGTCCCTGGGGGTGCCCTGGCTGTCCCTCGGGTTCCCTGGCTGTCCCCTAGGTGTCCCTGGGGGTGCCCTGGCTGTTCCTCGGGTTCCCTGGCTGTCGGCTAGGTGTCCCTGGGGGTGCCCTGGCTGTCCTTAGGGTGCCCTGGCTGTCCCCTAGGTGTCCCTGGGGGTGCCCTGGGTGTGCCTGGGGTGCCCTGGCTGTCCTCTAGGTGTCCCTGGGGGTGCCCTGGGTGTCCCTGGGGACGCCCTGGCTGTCCCCTAGGTGTCCCTGGGGGAGCCCTGGGTGTCCCTGGAGGGGCCCTGGCTGTCCCCTAGAGGTCTCTGGGGGTGCCCTGCCTGTCCCCTAGGTGTCCCTGGGGGTGCCCTGGCTGTGCCCTCGATGTCCCAGAGTGTGCCCTGGCTGTCCCTAGGGTGCCCTGGCTGCGCCCTAGGTGTCCCTGGGCGTGCCCTGGGTGTGCCTGGGGTGCCCTGGCTGTCCTCTAGGTGTCCCTGGGGGTGCCTTGGGTGTCCCTGGGGATGCCCTGGCTGTCCCCTAGGTGTCCCTGGGGATGCCCTGCCTGTCCCCTAGGTGTCCCTGGGGGTGCCCTGGCTGTGCCCTCGATGTCCCGGAGGGTGCCCTGGCTGTCCCTAGGGTGCCATTTCTGTGCCCTTGGTGTCCCTGGGGGTGCCCTGCCTTTCCCCTAGGTGTCCCTGGGGGTGCCCTGGCTGTGCCCTCGATGTCCCGGAGGGTGCCCTGGCTGTCCCTAGGGTGCCCTTTCTGTGCCCTTGGTGTCCCTGGGGGTGCCCTGCCTGTCCCCTAGGTGTCCCTGGGGGTGCCCGGCATGTCCCTGGGGTGCCCTGGCTGTCCCCTAGGTGTCCCTGGGGTGCCCTAGGTGTCCCTGGGGGTGCCCTGGCTGTCCCTAGGGTGCCCTGGCTGTCCCCTTGGTGTCCCTGGGGGTGCCCTGGAGGTCCCCTACGTGGCCGTGGGCGTGCCCTGCCTGTCCCCTAGGTGTCCCTGGGGGTGCCCTGCCTGTCCCCTAGGTGTCCCTGGGGGTGCCCTGGCTGTCCCTAGGGTGCCCTGGCTGTGCCCTCACTGTCCCTGGAGTGCCCTAGGTGTCCCTGGGGGGGCCCTGGGTGTCCCTGGGGGTGCCCTGGGTGTCCCTGGAGTGCCCTGGCTGTCCCCTAAATGTCCCTGGTGGTGCCCTGGCTGTCCCCTAGGTGTCCTTGGGGGTGCCCTGCCTGTCCCCTAGGTGTCCCTGGGGGTGCCCTGCCTGTCCCTTAGGTGTCCCTGGGGGTGCCCTAGGTGTTCCTGGGAGTGCCATGGGTGTCCCTGGGGTGCCCTGGCTGTCCCCTTGGTGTCCCTGGGGGTGCCCTGGAGGTCCCCTACGTGGCCCTGGGCGTGCCCTGCCTGTCCCCTAGGTGTCCCTAGGGGTGCCCTGGCTGTCCCCTAGGTGTCCCTGGGGGTGCCCTGGCTGTCCCCTAGGTGTCTCTGGGGGTGCCCTGCCTGTCCCCTAGGTGTCCCTGGGGGTGCCCTGCCTGTCCCTTAGGTGTCCCTGGGGGTGCCCTGGCTGTCCCTACGGTGCCCTGTCTGTGCCCTCACTGTCCCTGGAGTGCCCTAGGTTTCCATGGGGGTGCCCTGGGTGTCCCTGGGGGTGCACAGGGTGTCACTGGGGGTCCCTGGCTGTCCCGTACGTGTCCCTGGGATTCCCTGGAGGTCCCCTAGGTGTCCATGGGGGTGCCCTGGGTGTCCCTTGGGTGCCCTGTCGGTCCCCTAGGTGTCCCTGGGGGTGCCATGGGTGTCCCTGGAGTGCCCTGGCTGTCCCCTAAATGTCCCTGGGGGTGCCCTGGCTGTCCCCTAGGTGTCCCTGGGGGTGCCCTGCCTGTCCCCTAGGTGTCCCTGGGGGTGCCCTGGTTGTCTTTAGGGTGCCCTGGCTGTCCCCTAGGTGTCCCTGGGGGTGCCCTGCGTGTCCCTGGGGTGCCCTGGCTGTCCCCTAGGTGTTTCTGGGGGTGCCCTAGGTGTCCCTGGGGGTGCCCTGCGTGTCCCTGGGGTGCCCTGGCTGTCCCCTAGGTGTTTCTGGGGGTGCCCTAGGTGTCCCTGGGGGTGCCCTGGGTGTCCCTGGGGGTGCCCTGGCTGTCCTCTAGGTGTCCCTGGGGGTGCCCTGGCTGTCCCTCGGGTTGCCTGGCTGTCCCCTAGGTGTCCCTGGGGGTGCCCTGAGTGTCCCTGGGCTGCCCTGGCTGTCCCTTAGGTGTCCCTGGGGGTCCCCTTGGTGTCCCTGGGGGTGCCCAGGGTGTCCCTTAGGTGTCCCTGGGGGTACCCTGGCTGTCCCTGGGGTGCTCTGGATGTCCCATTGGTGTCCCTGGGGGTGCCCTGGCTGTCCCCTTGGTGTCCCTAGGGTGCCCTGTCTGTGCCCTTGGTGTCCCTGGTGGTTCCCTGGCTGTCCCTAGGGTGCCCTGGCTGTCCCCTAGGATGTCTCTGGGGTGCCCTGGTGTCCCTCGGGGTGCTTTGGCTGTCCCCTAGGTGTCCCTGGGGGTGCCCTGCCTGTCCCTAGGGTGCCCTGGCCGTGCCCTCGGTGTCTCTGGGGGTGCCCTGCCTGTCCCTAGGGTGCCCTGGCTGTGCCCTCGGTGTCTCTGGGGGTGCCCTGGCTGTCCCTAGGGTGCCCTGGCTGTCCCCTAGGTGTCCCTGGGTGTGCCCTAAGTTTCCCTGGGGGTGCCCTGGATGTCCCTGGGGGGGCCCTGGCTGTCCTCTAGGTGTCCCTGGGGGTGCCCTCCCTGTCCCTCTGGGTGCCCTGGCTGTCCCCTAGGTGTCCCTGGGGGTGCCCGGCGTGTCCCTGGGGTGCCCTGGCTGTCCCCTAGGTGTCCCTGGGGTTCCCCTAAATGTTCCTTGGGGGTGGCCTGGCTGTCCGTAGGGTGCCCTACCTGTCCCCTAGGTGTCCCTGGGGGTGCCCTCCCTGTCCCTGGGGTGCCTTAGCTGTCCCCTAGGCGGCCCTGGGGCTGCCCTGGGTGTCCCTGGGGTGCCCTGGCTGTCCCCTAGGTGTCCCTGGGGGTGCCCTGGGTGTCCCTGGAGTGCCCTGGCTGTCCCCTAAATGTCCCTGGGGGTGCCCTGGCTGTCCCCTAGGTGTCCGTGGGGGTGCCCTGCCTGTCCCCTAGGTGTCCCTGGGGGTGCCCTGGCTGTCTTTAGGGTGCCCTGGCTGTCCCCTAGGTGTCCCTGGAGGTGCCCTGCCTGTCCCCTAGGTGTCCCTTGGGGTGCCCTGGCTGTCCTCTAGGTGTCCCTGGGGGTGCCCTGGCTGTCCCTCGTTTTCCCTGGCTGTCCCCTAGGTGTCCCTGGGGGTGCCCTGGGTGTCCCTGGGGGTGCACAGGGTGTCAGTGGGGTTCCCTGGATGTCCCGTACGTGTCCCTGGGGTTCCCTGGAGGTCCCCTAGGTGTCCCTGGGGGTGCCCTGAGTGTCCCTGGGCTGCACTGGCTGTCACCTAGGTGTCCCTGGGGATGCCCTGGCTGTCCCTCGGGTTCCCTGGCTGTCCCCTAGGTTTCCCTGGGCGTGCCCTGGGTGTCCCTGGGGGTGCACAGGGTGTCACTGGGGTTCCCTGGCTGTCCCGTACGTGTCCCTGGGGGTGCCCTCGCTGTCCCTGGGGTGCCCTGGCTGTCCCCTAGGTGTCCCTGGGGCTCCCCTTGGTGTCCCTGGGGGTGCCCAGGGTGTCCCTTAGGTGTCCCTGGGGGTGCCCTTGCTGTCCCCTAACTGTCCCTGGGGGTGCCCTGGCTGTCCCTGGGGTGCTCTGGTTGTCCCCTTGGTGTCCCTGGGAGTGCCCTGGCTGTCCCCTTGGTGTCTCTAGGGTGCCCTGTCTCTGCCCTTGGTGTCCCTGGGGTGCCCTGGCTGTCCCCTAGGTGTCCCTGGGGGTGCCCTGGGTGTCCCTGGGGGTGCCCTGGCTGTCCCCTTGGTGGCCCTGGGGGTGCCCTGTGGGTCCCTGGGGTGCCCTGGGGGCGCCCTGGTGTCCCTGGGGGGCCCTGGCTGTCCCCTAGGTGTCCCTGGGGGTGCCCTGGCTGTCCTCTAGGTGTCCCTGGGGGTGCCCTGGCTGTCCCTCGGGTTCCCTAGCTGTCCCCTAAGTGTCCCTGGGGGTGCCCTGGCTGTCCCTCGGGTTCCCTGACTGTCCCCTAGGTGTCACTGGGGGGGCCCTGGGTGTCCCTGGGGGTGCACAGGGTGTCAGTGGGGTTTCCTGGCTGTCCCGTACGTGTCCCTGGGGTTCCCTGGAGGTCCCCTAGGTGTCCCTGGGGGTGCCCTCGCTGTCCCTTCGGTGCCCTGGCTGTCCCCTAGGTGTCCCTGGGGGTCCCCTTGGTGTCCCTGGCGGTGCCCAGGGTGTCCCTTAGGTGTCCCTAGGGTTTCCTGGCTGTCCCTTAGGTGTCCCTGGGGGTGCCCTGGCTGTCCCTGGGGTGCTCTGGATGTCCTCTTGGTGTCCCTGAGGGTGCCCTGGCTGTCCCCTAGGTGTCCTTGGGGGTGCCCTGGCTGTCCCTAGGGTACCCTGGCTGTGCCCTCTGTGTCCCTGGGGGTGCCCTCGCTGTCCTTAGGGTGCCCTGGCTGTCCTCTAGGTGTCCCTGGGGGTGCCCTGGATGTCCCTGGGGATGCCCTGGCTGTCCCCTAGGTGTCCCTGGGGGAGCCCTGGGTGTCCCTGGGGGGGCCCTGGCTGTCCCCTAGAGGTCTCTGGGGGTGCCCTGCCTGTCCCCTAGGTGTCCCTGGGGGTGCCCTGGCTGTGCCCTCGATGTCCCAGAGGGTACCGTGGCTGTCCCTTGGGTGCCCTGGCTGCGCCCTTGGTGTCCCTGGGGGTGCCCTGGCTGTCACTAGGGTGCCCTGTCTGTCCCCTAGGTGTCCCTGGGGGTGCCCTGGTGTCCCTCGGGGTGCCCTGGGTGTCCCCTAGGTGTCCCTGGGTGTGCCCTGGCTGTCCCTGGAGTGCCCTGGCTGTCCCCTAGGTGTCCCTGGGGGTGCCATGGCTGTCCATAGGGTGCCCTTTCTGTACCATCGGTGTCCCTGGGGGTGCCCTGGCTGTCCCCTCGGTGTCCCTGGGTGTCCCCTAGGTGTCCCTGGGTGTGCCCTCGATGTCCCAGAGGGTGCCCTGGCTGTCCCTAGGGTGCCCTGGCTGCGCCCTCGATGTCCCTGGGGGTGCCCTGGCTGTCCCTAGGTTGCCCTGGCTGTGCCTTTGGTGTCCCTGGGGGTGCCCTGGCTGTCCCTAGGGTGCCCTGTCTGTCCCCTAGGTGTCCCTGGGGGTGCCCTGGTGTCCCTCGGGGTGCCCTGGCTGTCCCCTAGGTGTCCCTGGGTGTGCCCTGGCTGTCCCTGGTGTGCCCTGGCTGTCCCCTAGGTGTCCCTGGGGGTGCCATGGCTGTCCATAGGGTGCCCATTCTGTGCCATCGGTGTCCCTGGGGGTGCCCTGTCTGTCCCCTAGGTGTCCCTGGGTGTGCCCTAGGTGTCCCTGGGGGTGCCCTGGATGTCCCTGGGGGGGCCCTGGCTGTCCTCTAGGTGTCCCTGGGGGTGCCCTCCCTGTACCTCTGGGTGCCCTGGCTGTCCCCTAGGTGTCCCTGGGGGTGCCCTCGCTTTCCCTGGGGTGCCCTGGCTGTCCCCTAGGCGGCCCTGGGGGTGCCCTGGGTGTCCCTTGGGTGCCCTGGCTGTCCCCTAGGTGTCCCTGGGGGTGCCCTGGGTGTCCCTGGAGTGCCCTGGCTGTCCCCTAAATGTCCCTGGGGGTGTCGCTGGCTGTCCCCTAGGTGTCAGTGGGGGTGCCCTGCCTGTCCCCTAGGTGTCCCTGGGGGTGCCCTGGCTGTCTTTAGGGTGCCCTGGCTGTCCCCTGGGTGTCCCTGGGGGTGCCCTGCGTTTCCCTGGGGTGCCCTGGCTGTCCCTAGGGTGTCCTGGCTGTCCCCTAGGTGTCCCTGGGGGTGCCCTGGGTGTCCCTGGGGTGCCCTGGGGGTGCCCTGCCTGTCCTCTAGGTGTCCCTGGGGGTGCCCTGGCTGTCCCCTAGGTTTCCCTGGGGGTGCCCTGGCTGTCCCCTAGGTGTCCCTGGGGGTGCCCTGGGTGTCCCTGGAGTGCCCTGGCTGTCCCCTAAATGTCCCTGGGGGTGCCCTGGCTGTCCCCTAGGTGTCACTGAGGGTGTCCTGCCTTCCCCTAGGTGTCCCTGGGGGTGCCCTGGCTTTCCCCTCGGTGTCCCTGGGGGTGCCCTGCCTGTCCCCTAGATGTCCCTGGGGGTGCCCTGGCTGTCCCTGGGGTGCCCTGGCTGTCCCCTTGGTGTCCCTGGGGGGGCCCTGGCTGTCCCCTAGGTGTCCCTGGGCGTACCCTTCCTGTCCTCTCGGCGTCCCTGGGGGTTCCCTGGCTGTCCCTCGGGTTCCCTGACTGTCCCCTAGGTGTCCCTGGGAGTGCCTAGGGTGTCCCTGGGGTTCCCTGGCTGTCTCCTAGGTGTCCCTGGGGGGGCCCTGGGTGTCCCTGGGGGTGCACAGAGTGTCAGTGGGGTTCCCTGGCTGTCCCGTACGTGTCCGTGGGGTACCCTGGCTGTCCCCTAGGTTTCCCTGGGGGAGCCCTGAGTGTCCCTGGGCTGCCCTGGCTGTCCCCTAGGTGTCCCTGGGGGTGCCCTCGCTGTCCCTGGGGTGCCCTGGCTGTCCCCTAGGTGTCCCTGGGGGTCCCCTTGGTGTCCCTGGGGGTGCCCAGGGTGTCCCTTAGGTGTCCCTGGGGGTGCCCTTGCTGTCCCCTTGGTGTCCCTGGGGGTGCCCTGGGTGTCCCTAGGGTGCCCTGGCTGTCCCCTAGGTGTCCCTGGGGGTGCCCTGGGTGTCTCTGGGGTGCCCTGGCTGTCCCCTGGGTGTCCCTGGGGGTGCCCTGGGTGTCCCTGGGGGTGCCCTGGCTGTCCCCAAGGTGTCCCTTGGGGTGCCCTCGCTGTCCCTGGGGTGCCCTGGCAGTCCCCTAGGTGTCCCTGGGTGTGCCCTGGGTGTCCCTGGGGGTGCACAGGGTGTCCCTGAGGTTCCCTGGCTGTCCCCTAGGTGTCCCTAGGGGGGCCCTGGCTGTCCCCTAGGTGTCCCTGGGTGTGCCCTGGGTGTCTCTGGGGGTGCACAGGGTGTCCCTGGGGTTCCCTGGCTGTCCCCTAGGTGTCCCTGGGGGTGCCCTGGCTGTCCCGTACGTGTCCCTGGGGATACCCTGCCTGTCCCCTAGGTGTCCCTGGGGGTGCCCTGGGTGTCCCTGGGGTGCCCTGGGGTTCCCTGGCTGTCCCCTAGGTGTCCCTGGGGGTGCCCTGGCTGTCCCTGGGGGTGCCCTGACTGTCCCTGGGGTGCCCAGGGGGTGCCCTGGCTGTCCACAAGGTGTCCCTGGGGTTGCCTTCGCTGTCCCCTAGCTGTCCCTGGGGTGCCCTGGCTGTCCTCTCGGTGTCCCTGGGGGTGCCCAGGGTGTCCCTGGGGTGCCCTGGCTGTCCCCTACGTGTCCCTGCGGGTGCCCTGGGTGTCCCTGGGGTGCCCTGGCTGTCCCCTAGGTGTCCCTGGGGGTGCCCTGGCTATCCTATTGGTGTCCGTGGTGTGCCCTGGCTGTCCCCTAGCTGTCCCTGGGGGTGCCCTGGCTGTCCCTGGGGTGCCATGTCTGTCCTCTACGTGTGCCTGGGGTGCCCTGTGGTTTCCCTGCCTGTCCCCTCGGTGTCCCTGGGGGGGCCCTGGCTGTCAACTCGGTGTCGCTGGGGGTGCCCTGCCTGTCCCCTAGGTGTCCCTGGAGGGGCCCTGGCTGTCCTCTAGGTGTCCCTGGGAGTGCCCTGGCTGTCCCTCGGGTTCCCTGGCTGTTCCCTAGGTGTCCCTGGGGGTGACCTGGGTGTCCCTGGAGTGCCCTGGCTGTCCTCTAGGTGTCCCTGGGGGTGCCCTGGCTGTCCCCTAGGTGTCCCTCGGGGTGACCTGGGTGTCCCTGGAGTGCCCTGGCTGTCCCCTAAATGTCCCTGGGGGTGCCCTGGCTTTCCCCTCGGTGTCCCTGGGGGTGCCCTGCCTGTCCCCTAGGTGTCGTTAGGCGTGCCCGTGGTTTCCCTGGGGTACCCTGGCTGTCCCCTTAGTGTCCCTGGGGGTGCCCTGGGTGTCCCTGGGGTGCCCTGGCTGTCCCCATGGTGTCCCTGTGGGTGCCCAGAGTGTCCCTGGGAGTGCCCTGGGTGTCCCCTAGGGGTCTCTGAGGGTGCCCTGGCTGTCCCGTCAGTGTCCCTGTGGGTTCCCTGCCTGTCCCCTAGGTGTCCCTGGGGGTGCCCTGGGTGTCCCTGGGGGTGCCCTGGCTGTCCTCTAGGTGTCCCTGGGGGTGCCCTGGGTGTCCCTGGAGTGCCCTGGCTGTCCGCTAAATGTCCCTGGGGGTGCCCTGGCTTTCCCCTCGGTGTCCCTGGGGGTGGCCTGCCTGTCCCCTAGGTGTCCCTGGGGTTGCCCTGGGTGTCCTTGGGGTGCCCTGGGGGTGCCCTGCCTGTCCCCTTGGTGTCCCTGGGGGGGCCCTGGCTGTCCCCTAGGTATCCCTGGGGTGCCCTGCCTGTCCCCTAGGTGTCCCTGGGGGTTCCCTGCCTGTCCCCTAGGTGTCCCTGGGGGTGCCCTGGGTGTCCCTGGGGGCGCCCTGGCTGTCCCCTAGGTGACCCTGGGGGTTCCCTGCCTGTCCCCTAGGTGTCCCTGGGGGTTCCCTGGGTGTCCCTGGGGGTGCCCTGGCTGTCCCCTAGGTGTCCCTGGGGGTGCCCTGGGTGTCCCTGGAGTGCCCTGGCTGTCCCCTAAATGTCCCTGGGGGTGCCTTGGGTGTCCCTGGAGTGCCCTGGCTGTCCCCTAAATGTCCCTGGGGGTGCCCTGGCTGTCCCCTAGGTGTCCCTGGGGGTGTCCTGCCTTCCCCTAGGTGTCCCTGGGGGTGCCCTGGCTGTCCCCTCGGTGTCCCAGGGGGTGCCCTGCCTGTCCCCTTGGTGTCCCTGTGGGAGCCCTGGGTGTCCCTGGGGTGCCCTGGGGGTGCCCTGCCTGTCCTCTAGGTGTCCCTGGGGGTGCCCTGGCTGTCTCCTAGGTTTCCCTGGGGGTGACCTGGGTGTCCCTGGAGTGCCCTGGCTGTCCCTTAAATGTCCCTGGGGGAGCCCTGGCTTTCCCCTCGGTGTCCCTGGGGGTGCCCTGCCTGTCCCCTAGGTGTCCCTGGGGGTGCCCTGCCTGTCACCTAGGTGTCGTTGGGGGTGCCCTGGGTTTCCCTGGGGGTGCCCTGCCTGTCCCCTAGGTGTCCCTGGGGGTACCCTGAGTGTCCCTGGGGTGCCCTGGCTGTCCCCTTGGTGTCCCTGGGGGTGCCCTGGGTGTCCCTGGTGTGCCCTGCCTGTCCCCTAGGTGTCCCTGGGGGTGCCCTGGGTGTCCCTGGAGTGCCCTGGCTGTCCCCTAAATGTCCCTGGGGGTGCCCTGGGTGTCCCTGGAGTGCCCTGGCTGTCCCCTAAATGTCCCTGGGGGTGCCCTGGCTGTCCCCTAGGTGTCCCTGGGGGTGCCCTGGCTTTCCCCTCAATGTCCCTGGGGGTGCCCTGCCTGTCCCCTAGGTGTCCCTGGGGGTGCCCTGGGTGTCCCTGGGGTGCCCTGGCTGTCCCCTAGGTGTCCCAGGGGGTGCCCTGGCTGTCCCCTAGGTGTCCCTGGGGGTGCCCTCGCTGTCCCTGGGGTGCCCTGGCTGTCCCCTTGGTGGCCCTGGGGGTGCCCTGGGTGTCCCTGGGGGTGCCCTGGAGGTCCCCTTGGTGTCCCTGGGGGTGCCCTGGCTGTCCCTGGGGTGCCCTGGCTGTCCCCTAGGTGTCCCTGGGTGTGCCCTGGGTATCCCTGGGGGTGCCCTGGCTTTCCCCTTGGTGTCCCTGGGGGTGCCCTGGCTCTCCCTAGGGTGCCCTGGCTGTCACCTAGGTGTCCCTTGGGGTGCGCTGGTGTCCCTGGGGGTGCCCTGCCTGTCCCCTAGGTGTCCCTGGGGGTGCCCTGGCTGTCCCTGGAGTGCCCTGGCTGTCCCCTAGGTGTCCCTGGGGGTGCCCTGGCTGTCCCCTAGGTGTCCCTGGGGGTGCCCTTCCTCTCCCCTAGGTGTTCCTGCGGGTGCCCTGGCTGTCCCCTAGGTGTCCCTGGGGGTGCCCTGGGTGTCCCTGGGGGTGCCCTCGCTGTCCCTGGGGTGCCCTGGCTGTCCCCTAGGTGGCCCTGGGGGTGCCCTGGGTGTGCCTGGGGGTGCCCTGGAGGTCCCCTTGGTGTCCCTGGGGGTGCCCTGGCTGTCCCTCGGGTGCCCTGGCTGTCCCCAAGGTGTCCCTGGGGGTGCCTTGCCTGTCCTCTCGGTGTCCCTGGGGGTGCCCTGGCTGTGCCCTCGGTGTCCCTGGGGGTGCCCTGGCTGTCCCTAGGGTGCCTTGGCTGTACCCTAGGTGTCCCGGGGGGGGCCCTGGGTGTCCCTGGGCGTGCACAGGGTGTCTCTGGGGTTCCCTGGCTGTCCCCTAGGTGTCCCGGGGGGGGCCGTGGCTGTCCCCTAGGTGTCCCTGGGGGTGCACAGGGTGTCCCTGGGGTTCCCTGGCTGTCAACTAGGTGTCCCTGGGGGGGCCCTGGTGTCCCTGGGTTGCCCTGGCTGTCCCCTAGGTGTCCTTGCCTCGCTCGTATCCTCGACTCCGCCTGCGGCGCCATGGTGACACCCCTCCCAGTCTGGACCATTGTGGCCTCACCCCCTCCCTTGGGGCCATCTGACCCATCCCAGTATAGACCAGTAAGGCACCGAGTGGCCACCATGGACTCCCACACGCCTGCCAGTTCATCCCAGTTCATCCCAGTCCACTCTTCGTCCATCCCAGGTTTCTCTGGTCACCCTCCCAGTGCTCTCAGTCCATCCCAGTCCCGCAGGTGTTGGTGCTTGGGGCTTGATGAGCTGGTGCCTGTCCGCAACGTGGAGCGGCTCAAACGGGACCTCAGGGTGAGGGGGGCGCGGATTTGGGGGGATCCTGGGGGTCCTGAGTTGTCGTGGAGAGGGTTTTTGGGTTGTGGGGGGTCTGGGGGGCATCCTGGGGGCTGCTTTGGGTGCTTTGGGGGGTATTCGGGAGGTTTGGGCGGCCCATTTGAGGCATCAAAGAACCTGAGGAGGGTTTTGATAGCTCCTGGAGGTGGAGGCGGCCGTGGGGGTGAGCTGGCTGTCCCAGGGGGTTCCTGGCTGTCCCTCGATGTCCCTGGGGTGCCCTGGCTGTCACTTAGGTGTCCCTCGGGGTGCCCTGGCTGTCCCTAGGGTACCCTAGCTGTCCCCTAGGTGTCCCTGGGGTGCCCTGACTGTCCCTAGGTGTCCCTGGGGGTACCCTGGCTGTCCCTGGAGGTGCCCTGCCTGTCCCCTAGGTGTCCCTGGGGGTGTCCTGCCTTGCCCTAGGTGTCCCTGGGGGTGCCCTGGCTGTCCCCTCCGTGTCCCTGGGGGTGCCCTGGGTGTCCCTGGGGTGCCCTGGCTGACCCCAAGGTGTCCCTTGGGGTGCCCAGAGTGTCCCTAGGAGGTCCCTGACTGTCCCCTAGGGGTCTCTGGGGGTGCCCTGGCTGTCCCGTCAGTGTCACTGGGGGTGCCCTGCCTGTCCCTTAGGTGTCCCTGGGGTGCCCTGGCTGTCCCTAGGGTGCCATGGCTTTGCCCTCGGTGTCTCTGGGGGTGCCCTGGCTGTCCCTAGGGTGCCATGGCTGTCCCTAGGGTGCCCTGGCTGTCCTTTCGGTGTCCCTGGGGGTGCCCTGGGAGTCCCTGGGGTGCCCTGGCTGTCCCCTTGGTGTCCCTGGGGGGGCCCTGGCTGTCCCCTAGGTGTCCCTGGGGGTGCCCTGCCTGTCCCTAGGGTGCCCTGGCTGTCCCCTACGTGTCCCTGGGGGTGCCCTGGCTGTCCCCTAGGTGTCCCTGGGCGTGCCCATGGTGTCCCGGGCGTTCCCTGGCTGTCCCCTAGGTGTCCCTGGCGGGGCCCTGGGTGTCCCTGGGGTGCCCGGGAGGTCCCCTACGTGTCCCTGGGTACCCTGGGTGTCCCTGGACTGCCCTGGGGTGCCCTGGCTTTCCCGTAGGTGTCCCTGGGCTGCCCTGGCTGTCCTTGGGGTGCCCTGGCTGTCCTTGGTGTCCCAGAGGGTGCCCTGGCTGTCCCGTAGGTGTCCCTGGGCTGCCTTGGCTGTCCCTAGGGTGCCCTGGCTGTGCCCTAGGTGTCCCTGGGGTGCCCTGGCTGTCCCCTCAGTGTCCCTGGGGGTGCGCTGGCTGTCTCCTAGGTGTCCCTGGGGGTGCCCTGGGTGTTTCTGGCGTGACCTGGCTGTCTCCTAGGTGTCCCTGTGGGTGCCCTCCCTGTCCCTCGGGATGCCCTGGCTGTCCCCTAGGTGTCCCTGGGGGTGCCCTGGGTGTCCCTGGGGTGCCCTGGCTGTCCCCTAGGTGTCCCTGGGGGGGCCCTGGCTGTCCCCTAGGTGTCCCTGGGGCTGCCCTGTCTGTCCGTGGGGGGCCCTGGCTGTCCCCTAGGTGTCCCTGGGGGTGTCCTGGCTGTCCCTGGGGTGCCCTGGCTGTCCCCTAGATGTCCCTGGAGGTCGCCTAGGTGTCCCTGGGGTGCCCTGGCTGTCCCCTAGGTGTCCCAGGGGGTGCCCTGGCTGTCCCCTAGGTGTCCCTGGGGGTGCCCTCGCTGTCCCTGGGGTGCCCTAGCTGTCCCCTTGGTGGCCCTGGAGGTGCCCTGGGTGTCCCTGGGGGTGCCCTGGAGGTCCCCTTGGTGTCCCTGGGGGTGCCCTGGCTGTCCCTGGGGTGCCCTGGCTGTCCCCTAGGTGTCCCTGGGTGTGCCCTGGGTATCCCTGGGGGTGCCCTGGTTTTCCCCTAGGTGTTCCTGGGGGTGCCCTGGCTGTCCCTGGAGTACTCTGGATGTCCCCTTGGTGTCCCTGGGGGTGCCCTGGCTCTCCCTAGGGTGCCCTGGCTGTCACCTAGGTGTCCCTTGGGGTGCGCTGGTGTCCCTGGGGGTGCCCTGCCTGTCCCCTAGGTGTCCCTGGGGGTGCCCTGGCTGTCCCTGGAGTGCCCTGGCTGTCCCCTAGGTGTCCCTGGGGGTGCCCTGGCTGTCCCCTAGGTGGCCCTGGGGGTGCCCTGGGTGTCCCTGGGGGTGCCCTGGAGGTCCCCTAGGTGTCCCTGGGGGTGCCCTGGGTGTCCCTGGTGTGCCCTGGCTGTCCCCAAGGTGTCCCTGTGGGTGCCCAAAGTGTCCCTGGAAGTGCCCTGGCTGTCCCCTAGGGGTCTCTGGCGGTGCCCTGCCTGTCCCCTAGGTGTCCCTGGAGGTCCCCTTGGTGTCCCTGGGGGTGCCCAGGGTGTTCCTTAGGTGTCCCTGGGGGTGCCCTGGCTGTCCCTGGGGTGCTCTGGATGTCCCCTTGGTGTCCCTGGGGGTGCCCTGGCTGTCCCTAGGGTGCCCTGGCTGTGCCCTAGGGGTCCCTGGGGGTGGCCTGGCTGTCCCTAGGGTGCCCTGGCTGTCAGCTAGGTGTCCCTTGGGGTGCGTTGGTGTCCCTCGGGGTGCCCTGGCTGTCGCCTTGGTGTCCCTGGGGGTGACCTGGGTGTCCCTGGAGTGCCCTGGCTGTCCTCTAGGTGTCCCTGGGGGTGCACTGGCTGTCCCCTAGGTGTCCCTCGGGGTGACCTGGGTGTCCCTGGAGTGCCCTGGCTGTCCCCTAATTGTCCCTGGGGGTGCCCTGGCTTTCCCCTCGGTGTCCCTGGGGGTGCCCTGGGTGTCCCTGGGGTGCCCTGGCTGTCCCCATGGTGTCCCTGTGGGTGCCCAGAGTGTCCCTGGGAGTGCCCTGGCTGTCCGCTAGGGGTCTCAGAGTGTGCCCTGGCTGTCCCGTCAGTGTCCCTGTGGGTTCCCTGCCTGTCCCCTAGGTGTCCCTGGGGGTGCCCTGGGTGTCCCTGGGGGTGCCCTGGCTGTCCTCTAGGTGTCCCTGGGGGTGCCCTGGGTGTCCCTGGAGTGCCCTGGCTGTCCCCTAAATGTCCCTGGGGGTGCCCTGGCTTTCCCCTCGGTGTCCCTGGGGGTGGCCTGCCTGTCCCCTAGGTGTCCCTGGGGGTGCCCTGGGTGTCCTTGGGGTGCCCTGGGGGTGCCCTGCCTGTCCCCTAGGTGTCCCTGGGGGGGCCCTGGCTGTCCCCTAGGTATCCCTGGGGTGCCCTGCCTGTCCCCTAGGTGTCCCTGGTGGTTCCCTGCCTGTCCCCTAGGTGTCCCTGGGGGTGCCCTGGGTGTCCCTGGGGGCGCCCTGGCTGTCCCCTAGGTGTCCCTGGGTGTGCCCTGGGTGTCTCTGGGGTGCCTTGGCTTTCCCCTAGGTGTCCCTGGGGGTGCCCTGGCTGTCCCTGGAGTGCCATGGCTGTCTCGTCGGTGTCCCTGGGGGTGCCCTGATTGTCCCTGGGGTGCCCAGGGGGTGCCCTGGCTGTCCCCTCGGTGTCCCTGGGGGTGCCCATGGTGTCCCTGGGAGTGCCCTGGCTGTCCCCTAGGTGTCCCTGGGGGTGCCCTGAGTGTCCCTGAGGTGCCCTGGCTGTCCCCTAGGTGTCCCTGGGGGTGCCCTGGCTATCCCCTTCGTGTCTTGGGGGTGCCCTCGCTGTCCCTGGTGTGCCCTGGCTGTCCCCTTGGTGGCCCTGGGGGTGCCCTGGGTGTCCCTGGGGGTGCCCTAGAGGTCCCCTTGGTGTCCCAGGGGGTGCCCTGGGTGTCCCTGGGGTGCCTTGGCTGTCCCCTAGGTGTCCCTGGGGGTGCCCTGGCTGTCCCCTTGGTGTCCCTGGGGTGCCCTGGCTGTCCCCTAGGTGTCACTGGGGGGGCCTTGGCTGTCCTTGGGGTGCTCTGGCTGTCCCCTTGGTGTCCCTGGGGGAGCCCTGGGTGTCCCTGGGGTGCCCTGGGGGTGCCCTGCCTGTCCTCTAGGTGTCCCTGGGGGTGCCCTGGCTGTCCCCTCGGTGTCCCTGGGGGTGCCCTGCCTGTCCCCTAAATGTCCCTGGGGGGGCCCTGGCTGTCCCCTAGGTGTCCCTGGGGGTGACCTGGGTGTCCCTGGAGTGCCCTGGCTGTCCCCTAAATGTCCCTGGGGGTGCCCTGGCTATCCCCTCGGTGTCCCTGGGGGTGCCCTACCTGTCCCCTAGGTGTCCCTAAAGGTGCCCTGGCTCTCCCCTAGGTGTCCCTGGGGGTGACCTGGGTGTCCCTGGAGTGCCCTGGCTGTCCCCTAAATGTCCCTGGGGGTGCCCTCGGTGTCCCTGGGGGTGCCCTGCCTGTCCCCTAGGTGTCCCTGGGGGTGCCCTGGGTGTCCCTGGGGGTGCCCTGCCTGTCCCCTAGGTCTCCCTGGGGGGGCCCTGGCTGTCCCCTAGGTGTCCCTGGGGGTGCCCCGCCTGTCCCCTAGGTGTCCCTGGGGGTGCCCTGGCTGTCCTCTAGGTGTCCCTGGGGGTGCCCTGGCTGTCCCCTAGGTGTCCCTGGGGGTGCCCTGGCTTTCCCCTCGGTGTCCCTGGGGGTGCCCTGCCTGTCCCCTAGGTGTCCCTGGGGGTGCCCTGGGTGTCCCTGGGGTGCCCTGGCTGTCCCCTAGGTGTCCCAGGGGGTGCCCTGGCTGTCCCCTAGGTGTCCCTGGGGGTGCCCTCGCTGTCCCTGGGGTGCCCTGGCTGTCCCCTTGGTGGCCCTGGGGGTGCCCTGGGTGTCCCTGGGGGTGCCATGGAGGTCCCCTTGGTGTCCCTGGGGGTGCCCTGGCTGTCCCTGGGGTGCCCTGGCTGTCCCCTAGGTGTCCCTGGGTGTGCCCTGGGTATCCCTGGGGGTGCCCTGGCTTTCCCCTTGGTGTCCCTGGGGGTGCCCTGGCTCTCCCTAGGGTGCCCTGGCTGTGCCCTAGGGGTCCCTGGGGGTGCCCTGGCTGTTCCTAGGGTGCCCTGGCTGTCCCCTAGGTGTCCCTGGGGGTGCCCTTCCTCTCCCCTAGGTGTCCCTGCGGGTGCCCTGGCTGTCCCCTAGGTGTCCCTGGGGGTGCCCTGGGTGTCCCTGGGGGTGCCCTCGCTGTCCCTGGGGTGCCCTGGCTGTCCCCTTGGTGTCCCTGGGGGTGCCCTGTCTGTCCCTGGGGTGCCCTGGCTGTCCCCAAGGTGTCCCTGGGGGTGCCTTGCCTGTCCTCTCGGTGTCCCTGGGGGTGCCCTGGCTGTGCCCTCGGTGTCCCTGGGGGTGCCCTGGCTGTCCCTAGGATGCCTTGGCTGTCCCCTAGGTGTCCCTGGGGGGGCCCTGGTGTCCCTGGGTAGCCCTGGCTGTCCCCTAGGTGTCCTTGCCTCGCTCGTATCCTCGACTCCGCCTGCGGCGCCATGGTGACACCCCTCCCAGTCTGGACCATTGTGGCCTCACCCCCTCCCCTGGGGCCATCCGACCCATCCCAGTATAGACCAGTAAGGCACCGAGTGGCCACCATGGACTCCCACACGCCTGCCAGTTCATCCCAGTTCATCCAGTCCACTCTTCGTCCATCCCAGGTTTCTCTGGTCACCCTCCCAGTGCTCTCAGTCCATCCCAGTCCCGCAGGTGTTGGTGCTTGGGGCTTGATGAGCTGGTGCCTGTCCGCAACGTGGAGCGGCTCAAACGGACCTCAGGGTGAGGGGGGCGCGGATTTGGGGGAATCCTGGGGGTCCTGAGTTGTCGTGGAGGGGGTTTTTGGGTTGTGGGGGATCTGGGGGGAGTCCTGGGGGCTGCTTTGGGTGCTTTGGGGGGTATTCGGGAGGTTTGGGCGGCCCATTTGAGGCATCAAAGAACCTGAGGAGGTTTTGATAGCTCCTGGAGGTGGAGGCGGCCGTGGGGGTGAGCTGGCTGTCCCAGGGGGTTCCTGGCTGTCCCTCGATGTCCCTGGGGTGCCCTGGCTGTCACTTAGGTGTCCCTCGGGGTGCCCTGGCTGTCCCTAGGGTACCCTAGCTGTCCCCTAGGTGTCCCTGGGGTGCCCTGACTGTCCCTAGGTGTCCCTGGGGGTACCCTGGGTGTCCCTGGAGGTGCCCCTGCCTGTCCCCTAGGTGTCCCTGGGGGTGTCCTGCCTTGCCCTAGGTGTCCCTGGGGGTGCCCTGGCTGTCCCCTCCGTGTCCCTGGGGGTGCCCTGGGTGTCCCTGGGGTGCCCTGGCTGACCCCAAGGTGTCCCTTGGGGTGCCCAGAGTGTCCCTAGGAGGTCCCTGGCTGTCCCCTAGGGGTCTCTGGGGGTGCCCTGGCTGTCCCGTCAGTGTCACTGGGGGGTGCCCTGCCTGTCCCTTAGGTGTCCCTGGGGGTGCCCTGGCTGTCCCTAGGGTGCCCTGGCTGTGCCCTCTCGGTGTCTCTGGGGGGTGCCCTGGGAGTCCCTGGGGGTGCCCTGGCTGTCCCCTAGGTGTCCCTGGGGGGGCCCTGGCTGTCCCCTAGGTGTCCCTGGGGGTGCCCTGCCTGACCCTAGGGTGCCCTGGCTGTCCCCTACGTGTCCCTGGGGGTGCCCTGGCTGTCCCCTAGGTGTCCCTGGGCGTGCCCATGGTGTCCCGGGCGTTCCCTGGCTGTCCCGTAGGTGTCCCCTGGCGGGGCCCTGGGTGTCCCTGGGGTGCCCGGGAGGTCCCCTACGTGTCCCTGGGTACCCTGGGTGTCCCTGGACTGCCCTGGGGTGCCCTGGCTTTCCCGTAGGTGTCCCTGGGCTGCCCTGGCTGTCCTTGGGGTGCCCTGGCTGTCCTTGGTGTCCCAGAGAGTGCCCTGGCTGTCCCGTAGGTGTCCCTGGGCTGCCCTGGCTGTCCCTAGGGTGCCCTGGCTGTCCTTGGTGTCCCAGAGGGTGCCCTGGCTGTGCCCTAGGTGTCCCTGGGGTGCCCTGGCTGTCCCCTCAGTGTCCCTGGGGGTGCCCTGGCTGTCTCCTAGGTGTCCCTGGGGTGCCCTGGGTGTCCCTGGCGTGCCCTGGCTGTCTCCTAGGTGTCCCTGGGGGTGCCCTGGGTGTCCCTGGCGTGACCTGGCTGTCTCCTAGGTGTCCCTGTGGGTGCCCTCCCTGTCCCTCGGGATGCCCTGGCTGTCCCCTAGGTGTCCCAGGGGGTGCCCTGGGTGTCCCTGGGGTGCCCTGGCTGTCCCCTAGGTGTCCCTGGGGGGGCCCTTGCTGTCCCCTAGATGTCCCTGGGGCTGCCCTGTCTGTCCGTGGGGGGCCCTGGCTGTCCCCTAGGTGTCCCTGGGGGTGCCCTGGCTGTCCCTGGGGTGCCCTGGCTGTCCCCTAGATGTCCCTGGAGGTCGCCTAGGTGTCCCTGGGGGTGCCCTCGCTGTCCCCTGGGGTGCCCTGGCTGTCCCCCTAGGTGTCCCTGGGGGTGCCCTGATGTCCCTCGGGGTGCCCTGGCTGTCCCCTAGGTGTCCCTGGGGGTGCCGTGGGTGTGCCTGGGGTGCCCTGGCTGACCCCAAGGTGTCCCTTGGGGTGCCCAGAGTGTCCCTAGGAGGTCCCTGGCTGTCCCCCTAGGGGTCTCTGGGGGTGCCCTGGCTGTCCCGTCAGTGTCACTGGGGGTGCCCTGCCTGTCCCTTAGGTGTCCCCTGGGGGTGCCCTGGCTGTCCCTAGGGTGCCCTGGCTGTGCCCTCGGTGTCTCTGGGGGTGCCCTGGCTGTCCCTAGGGTGCCATGGCTGTCCCTAGGGTGCCCTGGCTGTCCCCATGGTGTCCCTGGGGGTGCCCTGGGAGTCCCTGGGGTGCCCTGGCTGTCCCCTAGGTGTCCCTGGGGGGGCCCTGGCTGTCCCCTAGGTGTCCCTGGGGGTGCCCTGCCTGTCCCTAGGGTGCCCTGGCTGTCCCCTACGTGTCCCTGGGGGTGCCCTGGCTGTCCCCTAGGTGTCCCTGGGCGTGCCCATGGTGTCCCGGGCGTTCCCTGGCTGTCCCGTAGGTGTCCCTGGCGGGGCCCTGGGTGTCCCTGGGGTGCCCGGGAGGTCCCCTACGTGTCCCTGGGTACCCTGGGTGTCCCTGGACTGCCCTGGGGTGCCCTGGCTTTCCCCGTAGGTGTCCCTGGGCTGCCCTGGCTGTCCTTGGGGTGCCCTGGCTGTCCTTGGTGTCCCAGAGGGTGCCCTGGCTGTCCCGTAGGTGTCCCTGGGCTGCCCTGGCTGTCCCTAGGGTGCCCTGGCTGTGCCCTAGGTGTCCCTGGGGTGCCCTGGCTGTCCCCTCAGTGTCCCTGGGGGTGCCCGTGCTGTCTCCTAGGTGTCCCTGGGGTGCCCTGGGTGTCCCTGGCGTGCCCTGGCTGTCTCCTAGGTGTCCCTGGGGGTGCCCTGGGTGTCCCTGGCGTGACCTGGCTGTCTCCTAGGTGTCCCTGTGGGTGCCCTCCCTGTCCCTCGGGATGCCCTGGCTGTCCCCTAGGTGTCCCAGGGGGTGCCCTGGGTGTCCCTGGGGTGCCCTGGCTGTCCCCTAGGTGTCCCTGGGGGGGCCCTGGCTGTCCCCTAGATGTCCCTGGGGCTGCCCTGTCTGTCCGTGGGGGGCCCTGGCTGTCCCCTAGGTGTCCCTGGGGGGTGCCCTGGCTGTCCCTGGGGTGCCCTGGCTGTCCCCTATATGTCCCTGGAGGTCGCCTAGGTGTCCCTGGGGGGTGCCCTCGCTGTCCCTGGGGTGCCCTGGCTGTCACCTAGGTGTCCCTGGGGGTGCCCTGATGTCCCTCGGGGTGCCCTGGCTGTCCCCTAGGTGTCCCCTGGGGGTGCCGTGGGTGTGCCTGGGGTGTTCTGTCTGTCCTCTAGGTGTCCCTGGGGTTGCCCTGGGTGTCCCTGGGGTGCTCTGGATGTCCCCTTGGTGTCCCTGGGGGTGCCCTGGCTGTCCCCTTGGTGTCCGTAGGGTGCCCTGTCTGTGCCCTTGGTGTCCCTGTGGGTGCCCTGGCTGTGCCCTCGGTGTCTCTGGGGGTGCCCTAGGTGTCCCTGGGGGTGACCTCGATGTCCCTGGGGGAGCCCTGGGTGTGCCTGGCGTGCCCTGGCTGTCCCCATAGGTGTCCCTGGGGGGGCCCTGGCCGTCCCTGGGGTGCCCTGGCTGTCCCCTAGGTGGCCCTGGGGATGCCCTGGGTGTCCCTGGGGGTGCCCTGGAGGTCCCCTAGGTGTCCCTGGGGGTGCCCTGGGTGTCCCTGGTGTGCCCTGGCTGTCCCCAAGGTGTCCCTGTGGGTGCCCAAAGTGTCCCTGGAAGTGCCCTGGCTGTCCCCTAGGGGTCTCTGGGGGTCCCCTTGGTGTCCCTGGGGGTGCCCAGGGTGTTCCTTAGGTGTCCCTGGGGGTGCCCTGGCTGTCCCTGGGGTGCTCTGGATGTCCCCTTGGTGTCCCTGGGGGTGCCCTGGCTGTCCCTAGGGTGCCCTGGCTGTGCCCTAGGGGTCCCTGGGGGTGCCCTGGCTGTCCCTAGGGTGCCCTGGCTGTCACCTAGGTGTCCCCTGGGGTGCGTTGGTGTCCCTCGGGGTGCCCTGGCTGTCCCCTAGGTGTCCCTGGGGGTGCCCTGCCTCTCCCCTAGGTGTCCCTGGGGGTGCCCTGGCTGTCCCCCTAGGTGTCCCTGGGGGTACCCTCGCTGTCCCTGGGGTGCCCTGGCTGTCCCCTAGGTGGCCCTGGAGGTCCCCTAGGTGTCCCTGGGGGTGCCCTGGCTGTCCCTGGGGTGCCCTGGCTGTCTCCAAGGTGTCCCTGGGGGTGCCCTGCCTGTCCTCTCGGTGTCCCTGGGGGTGCCCTGGCTGTGCCCTCGGTGTCCCTGGGGGTGCCCTCCCTGTCCCTCGGGATGCCCTGGCTGTCCCTTAGGTGTCCCTGGGGGTGCCCTGGGTGTCCCTGGGGTGCCCTGGCTGTCCCCTAGGTTTCCCTGGGGGGGCCCTGGCTGTCCCCTAGTTGTCCCTGGGGGTGCCCTGGCTGTCCCTGGGGTGTCCTGGGCTGTCCCCCTAGGTGTCCCTGGGGGTGGCCTGGCTGTCCCTGGGGTGCCCTGGCTGTCCCCTAGATGTCCCTGGAGGTCGCCTTGGTGTCCCTGGGGGTGCCTTCGCTGTCCCTGGGGTGCCCTGGCTGTCCCCTAGGTGTCCCTGGGAATGCCCTCGCTGTCCCTGGGGTGCCCTGGCTGTCCCCTTGGTGGCCCTGTGGTGCCCTGGGTGTCCCTGGGGGTGCCCTGGAGGTCCCCTTGGTGTCCCTGGGGGTGCCCTGGCTGTCCCTGGGGTGCCCTGGCTGTCCCCTAGGTGTCCCTGGGTGTGCCCTGGGTGTCCCTGGGGGTGCCCTGCCTGTCGCCTTGGTGTCCCAGGGGGTGCCCTGGGTGTCCCTGGGGTGCCCGGGCTGTCCCCTAGGTGTCCCTGGGGGTGCCCTGGCTGTCCCCTTGGTGTCCCTGGGGTGCCCTGGCTGTCCCCTAGGTGTCACTGGGGGGGCCTTGGCTGTCCTTGGGGTGCTGTGGTTCCCCTTGGTGTCCCTGGGGGAGCCCTGGGTGTCCCTGGGGTGCCCTGGGGGTGCCCTGCCTGTCCTCTAGGTGTCCCTGGGGTGCCCTGGCTGTCCCCTCGGTGTCCCTGGGGGTGCCCTGCCTGTCCCCTAAATGTCCCTGGGGGGGCCCCTGGCTGTCCCCTAGGTGTCCCTGGGGGTGACCTGGGTGTCCCTGGAGTGCCCTGGCTGTCCCCTAAATGTCCCTGGGGGTGCCCTGGCTTTCCCCTCGGTGTCCCTGGGGGTGCCCTACCTGTCCCCTAGGTGTCCCTAAAAATGCCCTGGCTGTCCCTTAGGTGTCCCTGGGGGTGACCTGGGTGTCCCTGGAGTGCCCTGGCTGTCCCCTAAATGTCCCTGGGGGTGCCCTGGCTTTCCCCTCGGTGTCCCTGGGGGTGCCCTGCCTGTCCCTAGGGTGCCCTGGCTGTGCCCTCGGTGTCTCTGGGGGTGCCCTGGCTGTCCCTAGGGTGCCCTGGCTGTCCCCTAGGTGTCCCTGGGTGTGCCCTAAGTTTCCCTGGGGGTGCCCTGGATGTCCCTGGGGGGGCCCTGGCTGTCCTCTAGGTGTCCCTGGGGGTGCCCTCCCTGTCCCTCTGGGTGCCCTGGCTGTCCCCTAGGTGTCCCTGGGGGTGCCCGGCGTGTCCCTGGGGTGCCCTGGCTGTCCCCTAGGTGTCCCTGGGGTTCCCCTAAATGTTCCTTGGGGGTGGCCTGGCTGTCCGTAGGGTGCCCTACCTGTCCCCTAGGTGTCCCTGGGGGTGCCCTCCCTGTCCCTGGGGTGCCTTAGCTGTCCCCTAGGCGGCCCTGGGGCTGCCCTGGGTGTCCCTGGGGTGCCCTGGCTGTCCCCTAGGTGTCCCTGGGGGTGCCCTGGGTGTCCCTGGAGTGCCCTGGCTGTCCCCTAAATGTCCCTGGGGGTGCCCTGGCTGTCCCCTAGGTGTCCGTGGGGGTGCCCTGCCTGTCCCCTAGGTGTCCCTGGGGGTGCCCTGGCTGTCTTTAGGGTGCCCTGGCTGTCCCCTAGGTGTCCCTGGAGGTGCCCTGCCTGTCCCCTAGGTGTCCCTTGGGGTGCCCTGGCTGTCCTCTAGGTGTCCCTGGGGGTGCCCTGGCTGTCCCTCGTTTTCCCTGGCTGTCCCCTAGGTGTCCCTGGGGGTGCCCTGGGTGTCCCTGGGGGTGCACAGGGTGTCAGTGGGGTTCCCTGGATGTCCCGTACGTGTCCCTGGGGTTCCCTGGAGGTCCCCTAGGTGTCCCTGGGGGTGCCCTGAGTGTCCCTGGGCTGCACTGGCTGTCACCTAGGTGTCCCTGGGGATGCCCTGGCTGTCCCTCGGGTTCCCTGGCTGTCCCCTAGGTTTCCCTGGGCGTGCCCTGGGTGTCCCTGGGGGTGCACAGGGTGTCACTGGGGTTCCCTGGCTGTCCCGTACGTGTCCCTGGGGGTGCCCTCGCTGTCCCTGGGGTGCCCTGGCTGTCCCCTAGGTGTCCCTGGGGCTGCCCTTGGTGTCCCTGGGGGTGCCCAGGGTGTCCCTTAGGTGTCCCTGGGGGTGCCCTTGCTGTCCCCTAACTGTCCCTGGGGGTGCCCTGGCTGTCCCTGGGGTGCTCTGGTTGTCCCCTTGGTGTCCCTGGGAGTGCCCTGGCTGTCCCCTTGGTGTCTCTAGGGTGCCCTGTCTCTGCCCTTGGTGTCCCTGGGGTGCCCTGGCTGTCCCCTAGGTGTCCCTGGGGGTGCCCTGGGTGTCCCTGGGGGTGCCCTGGCTGTCCCCTTGGTGGCCCTGGGGGTGCCCTGTGGGTCCCTGGGGTGCCCTGGGGGCGCCCTGGTGTCCCTGGGGGGCCCTGGCTGTCCCCTAGGTGTCCCTGGGGGTGCCCTGGCTGTCCTCTAGGTGTCCCTG